>NC_142745.1:12182500-12407500 GCF_051943395.1 Hippocampus bargibanti
AGCTACTTCAGAAATGTAACAGGAAGCCGTGACTCTTGCCACTTAACACCCAGCCTTTCGACGCCTGCATGCCTGTGCAGTGTCGTTGAGATAAGAATTCCTGTGAGTCTTCTTCAAGGAAAGACATGATGCAAGGATGATCCCAGCAGAACAATAAC
The DNA here is from genome assembly GCF_051943395.1 of Hippocampus bargibanti. Classification (NCBI taxonomy): domain Eukaryota; kingdom Metazoa; phylum Chordata; class Actinopteri; order Syngnathiformes; family Syngnathidae; genus Hippocampus; species Hippocampus bargibanti. Next base: position 12,182,659 of record NC_142745.1, read on the forward strand.
TTGGAAAATGAGTGTGCGCAGTTCTATGAAGGCTTCTCACACGTCCCCCAATGAACACCGCAATCATTACAATTACCGTATTCTAGTGGCGGACCATCAAGGGCTGCTCCTTCTCTGCTGGCTTAAAAATATCTGAATCACAGACTGATGTGAATTATATTTTGTCCATGAATTCTTATTACATAATTCCAAATTGTCTTTCAGCTCCCTTTCATTACTTTCCCCCTCTTGCGCTGCTTGCAGATGTGTGTTTTTGTATTTAAGCATTTCACCAATGGCATTTCAGTCATCATTATTTACCAGGCATCTTCAAAATCAGTTCTGCGGGCCCAGGAGCATCAAATGTGTCGATCAAATTATTGCTTTAACCAATCCGATTGGAAAGGCGCTGGTCAACGTCAGAGTTTTTGCAAACTATTATTGGCTAGTCACTAGCATACTGGCCAGACCTAGCTCACCGCATCAGTCGCAAGATGCATAAGCAAATATATTGTGCTGATTTAATAGCGGTTTTGTCAACTGACAATGGCTGAAGGAGAAGAAATGAATTTGGTTGCAGATTTACTTTTAAAGCTATTTTCATGACAGACTTTTCAAGAAAAGTTGGACATTGTTAAGAAAGGTCGGACTAGCAATATAGCAAATAATATTGCAATTTTATGAGGTCATTATTGATGCTTCGCTATCTTTCGCCAATCATCTTCTCTGCGGTTTGAAAGAGCGTCTTCTGACCCCATATCGTGAATCCACGTTGATGGTAAAAACTCGAACGGTTTAATGACAGAATTTCTTTCAAGTTTTTTTCCTGGTTAACTGTACCCTCTAGCACAGTACAGGAAAATCACACCACACTTTTTTACAGTGACAGCTGTAGATTGATTCATACATAGCACTACTGAAGGCCTAGGAGTGACATACGGTATGTTACATTCAAACTGATGTTTTGTACGTTTTTCAAGGCATACTCTACTTTTCCACAACAATTTAGTCCGAGTCGTATGAACCCATGGCCGTACGACTTCAGATATACTGTATGTGTACTATTCAGATCACATTGTTTTCAATTCATTTTCAGGAGCTCATTCATGTCCCGGGTATTAAAATGTCCACTCTGACTACTTGGGTGTAGTTATCTAACTCTAACCGTTGCTCTTCTGTGCCAAAGCAAACACATAAAAGTTGTCTCTCGCATAGGATAGTTAACGTCCTGTAATCCTTGCATACCTTTCCTTGTTCCTAGTATGAAAACATCTCTTCCGTGAATGAAGTGTCAAAATCAGTGAACAGCCCACGCCATTCAAACTGCTCCTTCATTTTCGAGCCAACATAATCCATCGTCGACATTTGCCCTGCAGGGATTTTTTTAAAACAAAATAGCTGCATGAGAGACTGCCTGGTTGACTGAGTACTAGGAATGCCATCTATTTGAGAACGGTGGAAGCCCCCCATTGCTCCTGTTGTCCCATCCTGGGGTTCTCTTTGCTCCAAGCTACATGACTCTTTATCCTCAGCAAGACGAGAGCTCTTCACACATCTTGGCTGAAACCAAATCTCGAGCTTTGGCATTCTTACATAGTCCGCAGGCTATTTTTATTTGCTGCCAAACTCATAACCGAGACCTTGGCCTGCTGCACCAGTGCTTCCTTTGTGTGTGTGTTGTGCGTGTGTACAAATGACTTCGTGTCGTGGTTAAAAAGTAACCATTGCCTCAGTTTCGGAATACCTCCAAATAAGTCTTTTGAAGAATCTGGTGTAACTGTAACAAACATGTTACCATTTCATTGAAGCTTTGCTGTGACCGGCACTGTCAGAGTGGTATTCCGTAAACAATATGAAGACGAGTAGTGACTGATTTCAAAGTCGTCAAAGGATATGACATCCAGTGTGACCGATAAAAGATGAGACTTAGCGATTGTTGCTTTGGTGTGCGGTGTGGTATTTTTGTATTGTTTTTTTTTTTGTGTTGGCTAAATTTGCCTCTGTGTCATAAACGCAACGCTAGCCAATTACGAAGCTAGCCGAGCTAGCTCTCGCCGTTGCCGGACTGGTGTGTGGTATGCTGTGTTGATTATTTCAAGTGCAGCACAAGCTATTGAGAATGTAAAAATCAAAAGATTTAGGTCACATCTCCATTTCGTCGAGTCAGGAAAAAGTCCGCTTATTTTCCTAAAAGGACCGTTTTGATTCAAACTGAGTTTTTTTTTTTTACAATATCCCCGGTTGTACTTAGTCTAGAACAATAATGTCAAAGCCAAGGCCCAGGGGCCAAATCTGGCCCGCCACATTCATTTATTCAGCCTGCGAAAGAAAATCAAGCATGTCAAGTTTAATGATGCTTGCTAAAGTCCGGCCCAAAATTTCAGATTTTCATATGTAAACCGCAATAACAATCATTATTCTTGACTTTTGATTTTAAACTAGTCATTTAACAGTTTGTTGTACACTGTGTATGTAATATATGGAGGGGACGAAACATTCTAATGGCTTCCCCCAATTCATAACGGCCTTCGAGAGGAAACTAACTAAAATGTGGCTTGTAGCAAAAAATGAGTTTGACACCCTTATTCTAGAAGATGTGTCCAAGTGATGGCAACTACCTGAGAACTGGAAGAGAGAGCGAAAGAGAAGCTCAAATAGGGAAATGTTGAAATTATCTCAAAAACACATTTGCAACTCTGGTATCAGTCAAAGGTTCAAGTGCTCTTGGTAGAAAGCTGCATCAAGACCTCAAAGGGAGAAAAATAGATCCAGTGTCAGCTAAATGGAATGGTCATTCATCTCACTGTCCCCTGTGATTGGCTGGCAACCAGTTCCAGGTTGTCCACCTCCTACCTACTGCCGGCTGTGATTTGCTCCAGCACCCCATTGCGACTCTTGTTCGGATAAATGGGTCAGAAAATGGATCGATGGCAGGGATGGTTGGGCCCTAATTATAGTGCAGTTCGATCTTTGGGAATAATAGCAGTTATTGTCTTCAAAATAACTTGACGTCGCAGCTTTTGAAAGAGCAGCTCTGCTACAAGTCCCTCATTGTGTTTCAGTGAAGTACATCAAGGAGATGTCGGCCTTCTTCAAGAGCTCGGGGTCTCCCGGCGCAGCTCTCCCATGGGACTCACCTCCTCCGACGCCTCCAAAAGGCGCAGACCATTGGTCCGTTGAGGCCAAGGAGCCCCGTAGTATCCCGCTCAAAATGTGCCAGGTGTCTCGCAAGCAATGCCCTCCTGACACAGAAAACAGGTACTGCACACCGTTTCATTGGTTTTGATTGGAAAGAAGAGTCAAAATGGCTCATCTCCTTCCACCAGGTACTTCGAGGTGGTTTCGCCCAACAGGAAGAACTCAGTATTCCTGCGGGCCAAAGACCCAGCCATGGCCCAGTCTTGGTACAACGCCATCCAAGCTGGAGCTGCTGACCTTTTAGCACAAGTCAAGGAAGAGATGAAGAGCTTGCACCCTGGTATGGAGGTCAAACACTTGGGCTGGATTGTAGAACAGGTAAGGAGTGGATCAAGTGCTACCAAGAGGTTGTGTTCTATGATGGCCATTTTGTTTTTATAATAATAACAATAATACATTTCATTTATAAGCGCCTTTCAAACCTCTCGAGGTCACTTTTCAGTCATAGGATACGTTTTTCTGTGGGTGAGCAGCGGCAGCCACACGCGCCAGCGTTCACTCAACCCAGAAGTAACCCAAATAGATAGAAAGCTAGCTAGCAGATCGTGAAAAGATAGCTAATAGATAACCAGCTAGACAGCCAGCTTAGCTAATAGATAGCCAGCTATATAGCTAGCTAGCCATCCAGATAGCTAATAGATAGCAAATAGCAGCAGCAGCCACACACACCAGCGTTCACTCAACCCTGAAATAACTCAAATAGTTTGTTCGGAGGAAGAATGCCTTTAGAACCACTTCGCTCATTCACCGCCTTTCCGGAATTTATTCGGGAATTGAAAATATGACATAAAGCGCCATTCTCGAATTTGTTAGCGTTTTGTTTTTTCTTGCTTGGGCGCCGATGAAGCGCTGTCATCCTTGCGTGGTGCCACGCAGATTCCTGAAGAGGCTTCTCAACTAATGTGTGATGTGTGAAGGCAGTGCAAGGACCCGAGAGGCCCGTCCTCGCCGTGCTGACCGAGCGGGAGCTGCTTCTCTATCCTGCCCTGCCTGAAAGTAAAGACGCCATCTGTAGCCCGGTTAAGAGTCACCCTCTCATCACCACCAGGTGTGTGTATACGTGTGTTTTTCCATATATAAGGCGCAATGGACTATAAGGCACATTTTCAATGAATTAACAAAGTTTTCCAAATATAATATATAACCATTTTCCAAATATAAGGCACACCACATTATAAGGCGCTATGGTAGAGGCTAGGGTTACGCAGTACTTCTTTTAGGGGGGAAAAGGAGTCTCTGGCTGCTGACAGATATTGCAAAGACCTGTTGTGGCTCAATATTACCGTAATTTCCGGTGTATAAGGTGCACCGGAGTGTAAGGTGCACCCGCAATGAATGGTGTATTTTCCAAGTTTTTCCATAAATAAGGCGCACCAGACTATAAGGCACATTTTCAACGAATTAACAAAGTTTTCCAAATATAATATATAAACATACAACAATTTTCCAAATATAAGGCACACCACATTATAAGGCGCTATAGTAGAGGCTGGGGTTATGCACTACTTCTTCTACAAGGGGAATTGGAGTCAGTGGCTGCTGAAAGTAATTGCGATGACCTGTTGTGGCTCAATATTACCGTATTTTCCGGTGTCTAAGGTGCACCGGAGTATAAGGTGCAACCCTAATGAATCGTGTATTTTCAATTTTTTGCCATATATAAGGCGCACCGGGCTATAAGGCACATTTTCAATGAATTAACAAAAGTTTTCCAAATATAATTTTTAAATATACAACAATTTTCCAAATATAAGGCACAATACATTATAAGGCGCTGCAATAGAGGCTGGGGTTACGCACCATTTCTTCTACAAGGGGGACATAGAGTCGGTGATTGCTGACAGTAGTTGCAAGACCTGTTGTGGCTATATATTACTTCACATATAAGGCGCAGGATCATCTTTTGAAGAAAATCAAGGCTTTTGGGTGTGCCTTTTTTTTCTTTGGAATTCTAATATGCGCGGGCAAACTGTACTGTACACAAATATGTACATTATTTCACTCCAGTCAAAAGGATTTGAAAGAGTTTAGCTGCAATCATTCCATATTTTGTGAAGGTAACGTTGATCATTAGGTGTATGACGCTCTGGTTTAAATGTGCCGTATTTTCTGGAATATAAGGCGCACCTTCAATGAATGACATACAGTAAAGTCTCGTTATATCGATATTCAAGGGAGTCCGAAAAAATATCGATATAACCGGGACTATCGATATATCCGACCCTGTTTGCATGTAATTTTCTCCGTGCGTGCATAGAAATAGTATCGATATAACCGGGACTATCGATATATCCGATATCGATATAACGAGACTTTAAAAACCTTTTCCATACATAAGGTGCACCGCAGTATAAGGGGCACCTTCAATGAATGACATATTTTAAAATGTTTCCCATACATAGGGCGCGCCGGATGATAAGGCGCGTGGTCACCTTTTGAAAAAAAAAAACGTTTCTTTTAGGTGCGCCTTATAGTGCAAAAAAATATGGTATTGGATGTACCTTTATTCGTCTCGCAGTGGAGACATTTACATTTTACAGCAGCAAAGTTATGACACAACACATTTTACATACATGTCAGAATCACACATGAGGCCTATTAAAAGGCATTCAGTATATCTGCACCACAATATGTCTCCTTTTTACCAGAACAACAGTGAAAAGACAATTTTTGGCATATCCGATGTCATAGCAAAACATTGCCATGCACACCTAGTCCAATTCACATTTTCACTCTTTCCACGTCTTCTTCAGCAGATGTTTAATTCGGAAAATTTTAGTGTGATGCGAATGTATGAGTCAGACTGTATATGGTTCCACCCTTTATACACATTTAACCCTGGATATCCTCTTTGTCTCTATAATCGACATGTCTGCAAAAGACTGGTCCATTCTGGACCGGGAAAAACCTCTCCTCTCTTGGAATCGGAACTATCATTTGGCTTGCGTTTGGGAACCAAGAAAGGTGTGGAGACTCACGTGTTCCGGGTGGATTCTCCCAAGGAGCTGTCGACGTGGACTCACCTATTGGTCGATGGCTGCCATATTGCCGCCGAGCTCATCAAGGAGGTCACGACAGGTACATAGTAGTCATCAAAGGTACCTAAAAGGGAAAATGTGTCATTCATATTCTAATAGAACCAATCATGAATCAGCCTACCACAGTCAAGTATGATCATCTGCACAGTGATACAAGAAGCAACGTACGAGGTATCACTATGCAAAGGTTTGAAAGGGATAAGGAAGTAATCTCCCAAAGAGGGTTCAAACACCGTCTCCACATTTGATTCCTTTGATTGACATCCTTGACATTAAATATTCCAAATGATCCAAATCATGTTTGCTTTAAAAACAGCCCACATGTCCACTCGGTAGACACAAACAACCAGCTGACGTTATGGATCGTTCAAAGGGAAAATGACGTTAAAGCTTGTTGACAAATATGACAAAGAAAAATAACAGAAGAGGGTCAAGTAATCAAGTCAAAATTAACATTGGGGTTTAATTGATTTGATGTGACAAGTTTATATATACACACACACACACACACACACACACACATATATATATATATATATATATGTATATATATATATATATACATATATATATATATACACATATATATATATATATATATATATATATATATACATATATATATATATATATATATATATATATATATATATATACATATATACATATATATATATATATATATATATATATATTTTTTTTTTTTCTGCGGATGTGCAGAAAAAATCTGCACATCCGCATGGAATTACTTTTATTGTCTTAAGGTGTCCTCTAGTGGCCATAAGTGGAACCGCAAGAAGCTCTGCGTATTGCTGGCAGCATGATACATCAGAACATATGATTTAATCTGGCTTCTTTCTACATCTCAAAACATGCACGTTAAGATCAGTGAAATATTTCAATTGTCTGGAAGTAGAAATGGAAAGTGCATATAAATAAAGTTCGACAAGCGATATTGCTCACGGATGAAAACCTTGTTTTCTCCCTACGACAGCCTGCAGCTGGAACGGAAAGGAGTGCACACTGGGTGTCCATATTGACGATGGTTTCACACTATTCACCGAAGAGCTTGGCGTCCGCAAGACCGTCCTGCTGCAGCATCCATTCGAGCGTCTCAGGATGTCATCAGACGACGGCGTCCGCATGATGTTTCTTGACTTTGGAGGGCCAGAGGCCGAAATCGTGAGTCAATCACACAAATTGCTCTGATTTTTGTATTTATAGATGCAGGGTTCAATTCCATTTTTTTTTAATATTATAAATGGATTTTCATCTTAACTCAATCACTGCCATTCACTAATTTATTTGGGAATTGAAAATACGATGTAGAGCGCCATTCTCAAATTTGTTCGAGTTTTGGTTTCTCTTGCTTAGGTGCTGATAAAGCGCTGGTCAGACCTCTGGCAAAGGTCTTCCCTTCCATGAGGGGGCAGCATTTCCCTTTTTTCCATGTTAGCGGTTTGTTCCAGCTTCCTGCTGTTGTTCAAGCGCCATATAAACCAATATGTATGTATTACATTGTATTTTAGATAGCCGCCCTCATTTCAAGCTCATATAACTCCAGACCCAATTAATTTTTTTCTTCTGATGAAAGAAGAGAGTCAAAGATTTCTTACGCTGCATTGAATGTTTATGTAGTCCTAAAACTCAATTTTCTCTGGGTCCTGGAATTCAAGTGACAATGACAAAAACCCTGGCACTGGAGTGGACACATTTTTGCACTGGCAGTGAATAAATTAATATTAACACTTAACTATGATAATTATGACAATTCGTTATTTTGTATAATACTTGTAATCATAAAACAGATGATAAATAATATGACTATTCCATTTAACTAATATATTGTAGGTTTTCTCCGGGTCCTCCGGTTTCCTCCCACACTCCAAAAACATGCATGGCAGGCAGATTGACCACTCCAAATTGTCCCTAGGTGTGAGTGTGAGAGTGACTGTTGTATGTCTTTGTGTGCCCTGCGATTGGCTGGCAACCAATTCAGGGTGTTCCCCGCCTCGTGCCCGAAGACAGCTGAGATAGGCTCCAGCAACCCCCGCGACCCTAATGAGGAATAAGCGGCACGGAAAATGAGATGAGAGATGAGATAATATATTGTAATATTTTAAGAAATAAATCAAGTAATTAATCCTAATACAGTGATACCTCAGTTTACGAACATTATATTCGCGAGAATATAATCTTGGCATCCAAACTCGTTTTCGGTAAACATACGGAGCACCACAATGGCTGGCGGACAAGTTTTCGGCGGCGGAACACCAAACCAGGCGGTCGAATAGTACCACGGTGGCTGCCGGACTAGTTTTCCACATCCACTTTCTTTTAGTGCACCAGTGCAGACGTGGTTTGTACTTTTGCTTTTTTGGGACCGAAAAAGACCCCACCACGGGCTAGTGTTAAGCCAAAGAGCACACCAAATAAAATTACGGTCGAGCAGAAGTCATCGAAAAAGACGAACGAGGTGTGCGTTTGTGTGACCTAGCGTCCCAATACCAGTAAGCTCAGTCGAGCATTGCTACATGTGGCCAAGGGTGTTTCTGTGTTGTCTAAGCAACGGTCTCAGACAATAGAAGAGGTTTAAAAACTTCTGTTGACTTGGATTAGCTAAAAGAAAGTAGCAGGGGACATTGTGAGTGAGGGTATTATCGCCGAGAAAGCACGGCGACTTCACTCAGATATCATCAAGACGCAACTACATCAACGACCATCACAAAGGTAAATAAAACAACTTTATTATACAGTACAGTTTATTTCTTTAATTACAATACAATAGCATATTGATTATACATAAAATAAGGTGTAGTTTTAAGGCTTATTTAGTAGAAAATTATGTTTAATGCGGACCTGGGAACGGATTATTCTAATTTTTAATGGTTTCTTATGGGAAATAAATATTTGGCAGATGAACTTTTCGCCTTACACACACTTTCTGGGAACCAATTAAGTTGTATAGGTAACAATTTAGTCATTATTATATTTTTTTTAATGTAATTTTTTTAAAGTCTCTTAAAGGACAACCGACGTCTCCGGACAAGTTGTGTCCATAATTTGTAAAATGGCTTCAAATGACTTCTACTGAGCGTATTTTACAAAGATTCCACCGCAGATAGCTATATTTTACGTTTTAAGAGTCACGCTGAATATTCCGGAAGTCTTGTTTTTGAGGAACGCCCCTGACCAAAAAAAGGACACATTGTAGCAGTCCTTCCATCACGTCAATGCATTTTGCTGTTCTTGTTTGGTCTGAAAACTTCGTGTTGCACCAAAAATAGCCAGAAGAGGGCGACAGAGCTCCGTGTAAGGAATTAATCAGCCTAGGGAAACGGGCTGATTAATTCCTCACAGGAGGTTGGTCGCCATTTTCTGCCTCTTTTTTGGCGATTCATTTCCCCTCAATGTTGCCTCAAAATGTCACGGAATAAACTCTTTAATCTATTGCAAACATGTATGCTTTCCTCTTCAGAACTATTTGAATCATATTCATAACTGGATGTATAACAAGTAAGCATATTCTCCGAATCTGAAGCCATTGTTTTGATTCTCCAGCAATGCAAGACGTCTTGGCGTGATGTCACGAACTGGGGGCGGGACTTTCTGAAAATGCACAATTCGCAGCTCAATTTTTTGCAGATTTTGGACACTTTAAGTCATTTTTATTGGTGTTTTGCATTTGACTAAAAATATCATACTGCGTGTTTTGGGTATTTTAGATGCTATAAAAGGTTTTTCTGACGTCAGTTAGGAAACAAAAATGTGATGTCGGTTGTCCTTGAAATCATCCTTATAGATGCCACGTCTGCCCTGTTTCTATTTTGGCATATGATTCTATGACTCATAGAAATAAGAGATTTCAAATTTTTCCATGCACCAGATGATTCATTGAACTACGTATTGTGTATTTGAGGAAATACGATAAACCCACACATTTCGGTAAACTACTGGAAAACAATTTTGGAAAACCTAATTTATCTTTTTTTGTGTTTTTTTTTCTTAGCAACTGGACCTTCGTTCTTGCCCCAAGACGATTGTGTTCATCATCCACTCGTTTCTCTCCGCTAAGGTCAAGCGACTCGGCCTCCTGGCATGATGACGTCCAACAACATTTGCATTAGGAATATTGAAGAAATTCACAAGCCAGACTGACTTTTGAGCTGCAAGTGATGACTAAACCTCTTCTCCTCTCTTCCAGTTTATTCCGGTCTCGCATGGATAGCTGGAGGACATTTGGGGCGTTGAGGTTTTTTCCCATATATGCACATTGATTTTGCAGCAGCCATTCACATTTCATTTTTTTTCTTTCAATTTTGGTCAGCATCGCTTTTGCATTTATTGATTGATCGTTCAATATGTATGCTCCATGAACGTATCGATGGTTGATGTTGGACACGCCTCTATTTAATTAAAAGAAGATAGCTTTAGCGGAACGACGGGACACTGATCACCGCATGATAACAAAAATGGATGTAAGGATTCATTCAATGTCCTCACTGGTGGATGTTTTAAGTTGCCTTCTCACAAAACTATTTTTTTATCATATCCCCCCTGCTTATGATACTAAATAAGAATTTAATATAACATCACGTTACTTATTTGTATTCAACTTGTTTTGGCTTAGTTGCAGTTTTCGATTAAAACCATTAAAGGACAACCGACACCATTTTTTTTGTTTCCTAAAAACACGCCAGGACGTCTTGCCTTGCTCCAGAATCAAAACAATGGCTTCAGATTCGGAGAATATGCTTTCTTGTTACACATCCAGTTATGGATATAATTCAAATAGTTCGGAAGAGGAAAGCATACATGTTTTCAATCGATTAAAGGAGTCCTCCCATATCAATTCAAGCCGTCAATGTCAGCAATGTAGCGTCCCAGAAGATGGCGCCCAAGCTGTTTTGGAAATGGGCTGATTTGTCTGCTGGGAATTTGTGTCAACTACTATCAAATAGTAGTCTTGCGGCAACACACAACGATTCACCATCGCGTTATTTATGTGTTTTCCTTCTAATTTCGCCATCAACACGAAGTTTTCAGACCCAACAAAGTACCCAAAATGCATTGTGTGTCGCTTTCTTGGTCAGGGGCGTTCCAGACGTGACATCAGGTCAGGCATCGTCATCAACTCGAAAACAAGACCTCCTGAATATTCTGTGCGAGTCTTAAAAATGTAAAATATAGCTATATGCCGTGGAATCTTTGTAAAATACGTTCAGAGAAGTCATTTGAAGTAATTTTACAAATTATGGACACATAATTTTAAAGCTACGAACAAAAAAAAGGGCTCATGAATGAATGGACTTCAACTAAAGTGTTCACACGTACCGATAATCAGATTGAACATGATACCTTTTTCCAACCACTCGAAGCAAAGTTAGCAAGCAATATTATATTATTGGATTTCATTGAAAGCCGATTTTGCTATCATTCACTACCATTCACGAATTTATTTGGGAATTGAAAATTAGATGTAAAACGCCATTCTCGAATTTGTTAGGCTTTGTTTCCTGTTTGGGTGCTGATAAAGCGCTGGCCATGGCCTCTGGCAATGTTTTTCCTTTTCCACAAGGGGGCATCATTTCCCTTTTTTCATGTTAGCACTTTGTTCCAACTTCAGCTGTTGTTAAAGCGCTATAAAAACCAATATGTACGTATTACATTATATTTTGGATAGCTGCCCTCATATAACTCCAGACCCATATAACTTAGAACTTTTTTTTCCTTATGAAAGAAGAAAGGCTAACGTTTCTTACGCTGCACTGAATGTTTATATAGTCCTACAACTCAATATTCTGTGGGTCCTGGTGACAATGACAAAAACCCTGGCACTGGAATGGCCACATTTTTGCACATCTGGCAGTGAACGAGTTAAACTACACACGTTTCGTAGTTACAGACCATGAAATATGTCACCTTAAAATCTTGTCTCCCCCCCCCCCCACACACACACACTAAAATTCATCATACATGTTTCAACGCTTCCCAAAATGAAATGTGTATTCTTATTTAAGCAAATAGCAAAAGTGTGCCTTTTAAGGGTTGTTTGTACATAAACATGTAATAAACTTTGGTAACTTTTAACATTTGCTTTACTCTTTCCTTTATTAGATTGGCATCTATTATGATTATGAGGTTTTGGGTGAAAATCTTTGATTGTCATGATGAATGAACAATTTTAATTATTCAAATGTCATCTAATGATTACTTTCATCTACAATAATATTGAGCACAAAATAATACAAAATTTAACTTTTGTTGGGAGACTGAAACCAATTAGTGCTATTCCCATTCATTTCAATTGAGAAAAATGACTTGAGATACAATTCCCAGGTCAAGTCTCCCTCTTTTTGCACCAATGACATTTCGCTAGCCCCAGTGTACCTAATGTTAAGACTTGTAACGATCCAAACTCATCAGTAGGGGTCAAATTGAGCACATCCAAGTGTTCCTTTGGTCCGATACCTCTTGTGCAACAATGTTGCTTTAATGCTACCTCTCATCATCGCAAACAAGCAAAACAAAAGCGGCCCGTGCGGCTTTTATTCAACCGTGGGGGGTGTTTATGACATTCACACAGATGTGCATGATGATGATGATGGTAGGCCACGTTAAGTCAGCGGGGTGTGTGATGGGGGGCAATTAGGCTTGCTGCTCACCAACTGTTTTCCCTCTTACATGCTTTTACTGCAACAATGACTTGTTATCAGCATGGAACAGATGTTGTGTGTGTGTGTGTGTGTGTGTGTGTGTGTGTGTGTGTGTGTGTGTGTGTGTGTGTGTGTGTGTGTGTGTGTGTGTGTGTGTGTGTGTGTGTGTGTGTGTGGCAGTATAATGCGAGCTGCACGTATATCACAACCATCACATTTGATCACATCTATCTTTCTACATCCTCCCGCTCCCTCCGCCCCCTTGTTGCGGAGTTGCCTTGGTAACGGCAGGGGTGCTCTCACATTGGCTTCTCCTGAACTCTGGTGAAATTGGCAATCAGCCTGTCAGATCTGCTGAAGTGGGGTCGGTGGGGGGTGTGTGGGGGGGGTGAATATATTTTGATCAACAAGGAGCTGTGGGGACAATGTGGCGATGGAGAGAAATGTGGAATAAGGTGAAAGGGGAAAAGAAATGTAATTCCTTGGTTTTGGTGAATGCGATGAAGCAAATATAATTGGAAATTAATAGTACGGATTTTTATCATAATAATAATAATACACTTCATTTATAAGCACCTTTCAAACCTCTCAAGGTCACTTTACAGTCACAGGATAAGTTTTTCTGTGGGTGAGCAGTGGCAGCCACACGCGCCAGCGTTCATTCAACCCGGAAGTAACTCAAATAGATAGAAAGCTAGCTAGTCAGCTAATAGATAGCTAATAATAGCGGCAGCCACACGCGCCAGCGTTCACACAACCCGGAAGTAACTCAAATAGATAGAAAGCTAGCTAGTTAGCTAATAGATAGCTAATAATAATAATACAGTGTATTTATAGTGCATTTCAAAACTCTCAAAGACATAGCTAGTCGATAGCTTAAAGGGTTAATTTGTTGCTTAAAAAAAGAGAACATGATTCATTACAAAACACGTCAGCAATTTAAGGAATATACTGCCCAAATATTTCATGAGTTATTGTACAAAAAAACTCAGAATGAACAACAAACAACTACAAAAAAATACAGTCAACAAGTTCAGGGTGCCCCCCGCCTACTGTCCAACGACAGATAGATTTGCTTCTAGCATGCCCGTGACCCCCGTGAGATAAATGGATTACAAAATGGATGGATGCTTAGCATATGTAAAGAAAAAAATCACCTGAGAGTGCTTTATTTTGATGTTTTTATTATATCAATAAATACAATGGATGTCCAAAGTGTGGTTTTAGAGAGAGTGAGTGAGAGAAAGACTCATCATGAGTCATAATATCAATTTTCTTTCAAGTATGCTGAAGAAAAACATGCCATTTAGTGTTAATGGCTGTATGCAGAAACGAACCGAGAATGTCTTGTACTTTTTAATGCAAATAAGATCCATTGAACTTGAACATGAACTTAAATTTCTCTGTAATTGAGAATCCCCAAAGAACAGCCAACGAATGAATAAATAAAGACATACATGCGATCCATAACGACAACGTGAAATAATACATAAAAGAAGAAGCCCCTAAGGGAGCAGGCCTACATTTGTGTGGTACATGAGATTTCTCTTCTTTTAGATGACTGCCAAACGCATGCGAGCCGAGGACACAAAGCTTTGGGACAATGACAGGAAGTGACAACAATGGCAGAAAATGTAGCAAGAACCTCGTGGCTCACAGGAACACTTCCAACAAGATGCCAAAATGTGTTTGAGTAAGTGGAAATGGAAGAATGTTATAAAAATGTAATGTTACTGTAGAGAAGGGGTGTCAAAATCACTTTTGGCATCCCCAAAAGGCCACATAAATTCGAATTTGTCACTGAGAAAAATGCAATGAAATATATTTTAAAGCTTTGACATTACATACGATTTATCATTGAATTTGTAAGTTTTCCGTGTACTTTTTGTTTTTCTTTCTCTGTCCACATCCCAACACCGCCTCCCACATTCGTAAAAGATGGCGTTCAGTTCATTTCAGACTTTCAATTGCGCATAAATGTGAATGGTCGTTTACCTTTTTTTGCCCTCTGATGGTGACCAGTCAAGAGTGTAGCGACATCATTGACTCAAGTAATGTTTATATATATCTAGCTAGATAGCTAGCGAGCTAGATGTACGCATAGCTAGATAGCTAGCTAGATATATACATAGTTAGCTAGTTAGATAGACAGCTAGCTAGCTAGCTAGCTAGCTAGAGATAGATAGATAGATAGATAGATAGATAGATAGATAGATAGATAGATAGATAGATAGATAGATAGATAGATAGATAGATAGATAGATAGATAGATAGATAGAGAGACAGCCAGCTAGATATCTAGCTAGCTAGACAGCTAGCTAGATGGACAGCTAACAAGATGGACAGCTAACTAGATGGACAGCTAACAAGATGGACAGCTAACTAGACAGACATCTAACTAGACAGACAGCTAGCTATATAGACAACTAGCTAGCTTATCTGGACAGAAAGCTAGCTCGCTAGCTAGACAGCTAGCGAGCTAGCTTTCTGTCTGTCTGTCTAGCTAGCTAGACAGACAGACAGACAGACATGGATGGAAATATATATCGTTTTAAATATTTGTTTTTTTGTGACTTTTTTTATTTATAAATCAAATTGAGTTTGTTTCTTCATGTGACCTTCAGGTGGCACTCGTGTTCCGCTCGGGAGGCAAGTCAGTGATTGGTTTTAGTCAGTAGGGGTCTCTGTGTCTCCATTGGGCAAAAGCACAAAGAAAGACATGACTACAGTACTGTATTCCCTTCAAGTGCAAGTGCAGCGAGGATTGGGGAGGGGTAGAGATATAATATTTAAGATTTGATTGGAGCTGACCTAATTCCGAACAGCACATTCTACAATATCCAATATTTCTCCTATCCCCCCCCCCCCCTTTTCCTTTCTTTTCCTTCTTGAACACAAAAGGATTCGAGCGCATAAAGAGGCTGAGAGATTAATACCAAAGCTTGAGATGAGCAATTCATATTCCAATTCAAAGAGCATGTTATCTATCCCCCCCCCAAACCCCCATGGTGACTTTTTTTTCTCCCCCTTTCTTCAAAGCAGGATTCAGGGAACTTTCCAGGAACCACAATGGAGGTGGTATTTAAATGCAGGTGGAACGTTAGCAAGGTGAACATTCCCATCACCTTCCCTCAAAAAACGTGTCAAATGTGTGGAAGGGATCAAGCGAAGGAGGAAAAGGGGCAAAAAAGGCATAAAATGAAAACTGAGGGCAACTTTCTGTGCCCCCCCCAACACACACATTTAACAGATTCCTGAGGATGGTTACAACTGTTGTGTTTTTTAGGGTACAGCTTGTTAAATATGCCATAGCAAATTGTATTTTCGCACAAGTAAGCTTCTTGGAAATATTCTATTCTATCAGGGTACTACCCCCACGCCACCCCTACCCCCAGACCCCCGAAATGTAGTTATGAATTTTAAAGTAGACGAGCATTACTGGAGGAGAGAAGTGTATATTATACGTGTGCGCGCGATTGGAATAGTGATCATAAAAAGCCAGATTGCAATTTCTTGTTCTTGGGGGGGGGGGGGGGGGGGGGGGGTTGAAAGGGGCTACGGGCGGTTTGCTGCTGTCGACATGGAAAGTGGAGGAAGGAAAAACGGGCAGGGGTTAATATTGGCTACCAGGATGACAAGAAGACTATTTTGTTGTTCTTACTTCTAACAAGGAGGCACGTTTTACAGTTCTGATTGTGTAAGTCATTTCAATGGACATTGGGTGGCTCCTTTTAGGGCGCACGCCTTGGCCAACTGAGGGCAGTATATGACCGACATAAGGATCTCCAGTTCTCTACATGAAGATGTTCTCCAGCTATTCAGTAAGTTGCCATCTGGCATATGGGCATTTTGCCCATCTTTTTGCGGCCGATGTGGTTTAATTATAATTTCCTCTCGTTTTTTCCCCAAAGAGACAATTTTGAAGAAGACGCCCATTAAGCCGTTGACAGCAAGTGAAGGCAAATCGAACATATCCATGGCAAATAAAATGGCATTATCTAGTAAATTGTGGTCATCAAAACATTGTTTTTTTTTACTTAGACTTGATACTTCTTGTATTATTATCATTATCATTATTATTATTATTATTATTATTATTATTATTATTATTATTATCATTAGTAGTAGTAGTAGTAGTAGTAGTAGTAGTAGTAGTAGTAGTAGTAGCAGTAGTAGTAGTATTTTATGTTATTATTAAAAAGCTTGGCCAAAACAAACATGCGGATCAAACCTCTGAAGATGGAGGACACTGATTCGCTGTGGCGACCCCTTAAAGGGAAAAGCCGAAAGTAAAAGAAGATTATCATTATTATAATAAAGTGTCCTTGAGAGTTTTGAAAGCCGCTTAAAATGAAATGTATTATTAATATTATTATTATTAGAAGTAGTAGTATTTTATATTATTATTAGTAGTAGTGTTTTATATTATTATTATTATTAGTAGTAGTAGTAGTAGTCGTCGTATTTTATATTATTATTATTATTATTATCATCATTATTAGTAGTAATAGTAATAGTAGTAGTGGTAGTAGTAGTATTTTATATTATTAGTTGTAGCAGTATTTTATATTATTATTACTATTATTATTATTATTAGTGGTAGTAGTATTTTATATTATTATTATTAGCATTTATTATTATTAGTAGTAGTAGTATTTATTATTATTATTATTATTAGTATTTAGTATTATTATTAATAGTAGTAGTAGTATTTATTATTATTATTATTAGTAGTAGTAGTATTTATTATAATTAGTAGTAGTATTTATTATTAGTAGTAGTAGAGGTAGTATTTATGATGATGATGATGATGATGATGATTATAATTATTCGTAGTAGTAGTAATAGTAGTAGTATTTATTATTATTATTATTATTATTATTATTATCCATCCATCCATTTTCCGTACCGCTTATTCCTCATTAGGGTCGCGGGGGTTGCTGGAGCCTATCTCAGCTGTCTTATTCATGTGCAAGGTTCTTGATATGTGTACTATTTATTTCATTGTGTCTGGTGTCACCAACATTACTTTAGATCACAGGTATCAAAGTCAAGGCCCGGGGGCCAAATCTGGCCCACCATATAATTTTATTCGGCCTGTGAAGCCAAATCAAACTTGTGAAATTCATTCAAACCACAATAAGAGGAGTTCTTTTTTACTTCACATTTGAAAACTAGTTATTCATTCAATCATTCACTGCCAGACATGTGCAAAAATGTGCCAGGGTTTTTGTCATTTTCACTTGAATTCCGGGACCCACAGAATATTGAGTTTTAGGACTACATAAACATTCAATGCAGCGTAAGAAACCTTTGACTCTCTTATTTCATCTGGAAAAAAGGAGTTAGACCAGTTGGACGAGGACCAGTCTAAGGCAAATTGTTGGAACTGATGTTTTTAAAGCCTCGAGTGGAGTAATTTTAGTCATTCTTGACCTTAGGTTAAGAACGCTTGTCTGTCAGTCTTGTTATACTATCTTTCTACATGTGCTGCTCCACCATTTGTGTTCAAATGTCCTTTGCTTGAAGGATGAGGGAGGAATGTTCCATCAACCTGGCATTCAGTTTTGAACTTTTTTTTTCTACATTTGCGTCATGTAAATCACCTTGATATGTGCTTGGCGTTTTTCAAGGGCCAAAGCAAAGCCTATTTCAAGCCTCTCACGCTTACTTTTATACTTACTTAACTTTGCATAACATCATAGCCACATTGAGATCTATTCACACATTTTGCTTTGTGTTTCTATCTTGGGCTATTCGTGAGCATATGTTCCCTTGTGAATCCCTCCCCATTACCCCCTCCAATAACGATGTACAGCTTTAATTGTTTGCCTTCATAATTAGATGGCGGTTCTGTTCCTTTTGGCTCAGGTATAAGATGAAAACGGCTTTCTTTTGTTTCGCTTTTCTGGGCTATTGGCACCTTCAAACAATTTACATGGTAATAAGATAGGTGGAGAGAGGAGAGAGAGAGAGAGAGAGAGAGAGAGAGAGAGAGAGAGAGAGAGAGAGAGAGAGAGAGAGAGAGAGAGAGAGAGAGAGAGAGAGAGGTGAAAAACAGAGGCCAATCTGAATGTGAATGGCTTATTAATAGAGCAGCTCTCATGCAAACAGATGGCAGCTGCCAAACACAACCGCCCCCCCAAAAAAAAAAAAAAAAATCACACATACCACAGACCCTAATTCAATTAGACAGAAATAGACATTCCTCTGTGCCGTTTCCATTCATTTGATTAATCCCCAAATGAAATAGGAATGTGCTTCCCCGTCCTCCCACAAAAAACAATTGAAAAAAAGGTCCTTCTCAGGAATTTATGACAGTGACAAGCGCAGAAACAAAGTTGACGTGGGCGTGAGAGGAAAAGGGGATTTCAGTCATTAGTGGCGAGTTGTTAACGAATGCAATTAGCGTGCTAATGAGCGATTGGAATGATCTGAATTGATGCTAATGCAGTGAAGAGTTTATCACGGTACCATTTTTAGCATTGCCATCAGGGCCTGGAAAGAAAAATAATATTATTCCATCAGAGAAGCCAGACGGATTCTCCTCTTTTATGGATTGAATTCTGATAGCATGGCAAACAACAACAGTTAGCCTTTCACTTTAAAACTGATACAATAAATGAAACACTTAAAATATACAGACGCTTCCCACTTTACGAACGAGATACGTTCCGAGCGGTCGTCGTAAGGCGAATTTGATCGTAATCTGCTTCAGTCAAACACTGAACGGGGAAGTATAAAACGCAGACGTTCTAAAATTCGTAAAATAAATTCACACCTACTGTAGTACGACGACATATATCCTTGGGTCTTCAGGAAACCATTACTGAAGCTGCTGGAACGTAATTCAGTAAATATGTGCCATTACTTTTTGTTATGTATCGCGTGCTCCTGAAACGTCAATTTGGAAGAGGGATTTCCGCCCCGCCCACATACTCTACGCAGCCAATCGTAAGCGAGTTCAGCGTATCGCGGCCTGAACTCATTGGCAACACTTTCAGCCTAGCCGGGCGATGACTGGTCAGCCCTGGTGTCCGTCGCGTAAAAATCCAGCCCTTGAAACCTCTCAGTTCGTGCGTGAGTGTCCGTAAAGCACAGCACGCACGCGAGCTCGGCCGCAAAAACGCGTGCAGTACAAAATCTAATTTACAGTACGGTATCTCTATCCAAACATTTTTCGACATACTGTACCCGCAAAAATGTTCGTCTGCACCGTAATGTCGTAACGTCGAATGTTCGTAAGTAGGGACGCGTCTGTATATTTTTGTAGAGACGCACACTTTTGGACAAACGGAACCTTATGCCTAAATCACGGTATTTTATAACAACTGAATTTGTAAAATTACCTTCTGCGTGTTTCAAACAACAATAGCATCAACTTTTGACAGTCGCTCAAACAGCTTGAAAATGGAAGATGATGAATTTTCCGTGCAGCCCATGAAGGAGGTTACGTCAAAAAAGAGACGTGAAACCACATGTATGTATATGCTTTGAACCTGTTACATCCTGTCTTATGGTACATTTTTTTTCACGCCTCGATGTAAGATGCAGCTGCAACAAATGCTGAAAAATCATATCAAGCATCACATAATTATTATCGTTTGGAAATTTGCTATTACCCGATGAGTAAAAAAAGAGCAGATTTAACAACGAGATTTATCAATGTCAGCCGGCTGTATTTTTGTCTACATGATGCTTTCACTGCAGGGGCATCAAAGTCGCAAGTTGAAAACTTATTACATACCCATGTGAACCAGAACGACTTTTTCACTTCTCATGCGTTAATTGAGAAGAAAAAAAACACTGAAATGATTTAAAGCCACAGAAGCATTTTGAAGTGCGCCATTTCAATATACTGTACAGTACATTAGTTACTGTTTGACCTCCATTGAACAAAATAATATGTCGGTATGAATAACCTGGATTCATATTTCCATCTTTGGGTGAAGCATGTAATAATAATGCCTTCTACTCGGTTGGCATTTGGAGATTTAACTCATTCACTGCCATTCACGAGTTTATTAAGGAATTTAATTTACGACGTAGAGCGCCATTCTTAAATTTGTTCTAGTTTTGTTGTTTTTTTTCCTGCTTGGGTGCCAATAAAGCGCTGGCCGAACCTCTGGCAATGTGTTATCCCTTCCACGAGGGGGCAGCATTTCCATTTTTTCCATGGTAGCACTTTGTTACAACTTCCGCTGTTGTTAAAGTGCTATATAAACCAATATGTATGCATTGCGTTGTATTTTGGACAGCTGCCCTCATTTCAGGCTCATATAACTCTAGACCCATATAATTGAGGAATTAACTCTTTCTGATGAAAGAAGACAGTTAAGGTTTCTTACGCAGCGTTGAATGTTTACTTAGTCCTAAAAGTCAATATTCTGCGGGTCCTGGAATTTGAGTGACAATGACAAAAAGCCCAGCACTGGAGTGGACACATTTTTGCACATATCTGGCAGACCACGTCAATTGTAGTAGATATATCTGAATCAAATAGTTCACAAGGTTAGTCAAGTATATACATGAAAACATGTCAGGCGATATGACCATTTTTCAACATTTTTTTTATTATCATCGTCTTCATAATGCAGGTTGGGAAAATAAAGAGAAGCATGGTGACAGAAAAGAGATGCTGCAGCAGCTACAAATCCAGAAAAGAAAGAAAAAGACACCTTTTGCTTAGAGCAGACCTCTGATCAGGGTGCATGAAAAAAAACAAAAATAAAATAAAAATGTCAATATACAATGAAAAAAAAACTTCAGCAACAAAATGTTTTAAAAAAGGGAATATAAAAAAACAACAATTTCGTTTCACAGGTGTAAAGATTTAACAAAATCAAACCTAACATAAAAACAAACAAAAAACTAAATATAATAAAAAACAGCATAAATTTCAAAACAAAAATAAAAGTTGCAAAATACCACAAAATGAAACAAAAGGTGAAATGCAAAGTAAAATATTAATCTAAAAATTTGAAGAAACAAAATAGAGCAAAAAATAAAAACAAACAAAATAATACAAAATTAATCAACATAAAATAAACATTAAAACAACAAAATAAAACAATGAAACTAATTTACCAGTAAAAAACAACAAACAAAAATACAACAAATAACGTATAAAAAAATAATGTTAAAACAAATTAAATAAAAAAAACAAATACAAAATAAAACAAAATAAAAACAAAGAAAAGAACACAACGCAAAATGAAAACAAAATGAAATCTATTTTTAAATAGGGAAAAAAAAGTAATTCAATTTGCTTATAAATAAATGACATTGACCATTTCAATTATTTATCATTTCTGACTTTACAAATAATATATCCACATTTGGCTTTTTTTGTCTTTATTTTTTCTTTCTCTTTTTTTTGTACAACTTAAAACGGTCAGGGGAATAAAAAAATCAGTAAAATGCATTTTATATCAATCATACAGGCAATAAAAATAAGACAAAACCTATCCAAAAAATAAAAAGGAAAGAAAATAAAAATACTGTCAATTCTAAAATTCACTTCACAGGAGACAAAATAAGTTTTTTTTTGTCATTTGAATTACTTGTGGCAATGCATTAAGGTATTATAATAATTATTATTATTTGTTCATTTTTATGTCCTTTCATATAATGAAATGTGTGTTGAATTCAGTTAAAAAAATCAAATAAAATAGACACACATCCACACTGGCTGTGTCTCCCTCTCTCTGTTTCTCTCTCTTTCAATGAGTTACATGTATTATTATTATTATTATTTTTAAAAACAAGGAACCCTATGTGGATTTCCTCATTTGATCCCATAAAAGTTGTATTTACAATCACACTGTGTGACAGCTCATAGGACCACCACGGGTCTTTAATATTTGAAAATAATGATTAAAATGTATGAAAAAAAATATAGACATGGTGGGTGGGGCGGACAATTTTCCTGTCTTAAAGGAGACGTATTATGCATTATTCCCACATTATAAAGTGGGTGGACCCCAAGACTGGAGAATTCTCAGTCTTTTAAAAAAATATAGATTTCATACGGATTTTGACAGCACATTTAATCGTACATTTCTTGTCATGTTCTGTAGACTCTTAAAACTGTTTTAAAAAGTTTAAAAGTTAACTAAATCCCATCCCGATGCCAATCCACTGAGTACACATAATTAATCCAACCTGAGCTAAAATGAATCCAATCAATTTAAAATTCAAAGTTGCCCAGCAAGCAGGTGAAGAAACAACCCATCTTTGTTTAACTCATTCACAAATGTATTCGGGGATTGAAAATATGACGTAGAATGCCATTCCTGAATTTGTTCCAATGTGCGCTCATGCTAATCTGCTACACAATTCTTGGAGATATTTGATGTAGGAGTGATTAATATGCAAATTAGCTCTTTTGTGACATCACAGTGCGGCAAACGTGCTTTAAGCGTTCACTCAGGCCCATTTTTGAAAATAGGCTAATCATTAAGAGTCAGTCAATCGTTTAATTTCACATTTGATGGGTGGACAGGCACCCAAATATTTGTATCTTACCATTAAAAAGTCAAATATGACAACAATACGTCCCCTTTAAGCAACAACAAACATAGAAGAGGAATTAAGTATCTTCTGAGAGCGGAGGTGGGGGCGGGGGAGCAAGGCAGAAATAAATAAAATGAGTAACAGCAACGACAACAAGAACAACGACAACAACAAAGTATCTAATTAAAGCTGGATGGGGTCCCTGAGGGGACAAAAGGACAAGCAGTAGACAACCCGTCCTCGCCTGCCATGAAGTGACCGGAAATGGGGGGATGGGGCCCTCGCGTAAGTGCTTATACTACATGAATCGGCCCCTACCTCCTCGACCCGTTCCGCCCCTTTGTCGGTCCCATCCCAAAAAGTCCCATCACGAGAGGAAACGATGGCGTGGAGCGACATGTTTGTATTTTTAAGTACACATATGTACACGTATGTAAGGGATTGGGAGAGAGGAGATGGTCGGTGGAGCCAATGGATCGCTGCTTTTGATGTCCCAGTCGTGGTTCAGGTGAGGTAGAGGGGCTTGTCCCTGCCTATCATGTTGCTGCTGCTGCAAACAAAATCATTATTAAAGGACAACCGACACCATTTTTTGTTGCCTAACTGACATCAGAAAAACATTATATAGCATCTAAAATACCCAAAACACGCAGGCTGATATTTTTAGTCAAATGCAAAACACCAATAAAAATGACTTAAATTGTCCCAAAACTACTTCAAAATGACTCAGGAAATGGCGAGTTTCAGAAGGTCCCGCCCCCTTGTTCGTGACGTCACGCCAGGACGTCTTGCTTTGCTCTAGAACCAAAACAATTGCTTCAGATTCCGAGAAGATGCTTTCTTGTTACTCATCCGGTTATGAATATGATTCAAATAGTTCTGAAGAGGAAAGCATAAATGTTTGCAATCGATTAAAGAAGTTATTCAGTCTCATTTTGAGGCGTCTGGAGTCCAATGTAGCATCCCAGAAAATGCACAAGATGGCGCCCAAGCTCCGTTGGAAATGGGCTGATTTGTCTGCTGGGAATTTGTGTCAACTAGTATCAAATAGTAGTCTTGGTGCGACACATGATTCACCATCGCGTTATTTATGGTTTTTCCTTCTAATTTCAACATGAACACGGATCAACACGAAGTCTTTAGACCCAAAAATTATTAAAGAAACGGCATTAATCATAGTGTAATCAGAGTAAAAATCGAGGAAGTCACTTTCATAGCATCCTGCATCCTCCCACACAGTGTTGCCCCTTTGCACTGACCTGCAGTGGTTGCCGCACTCCCGGTTGCAGTATTCTCCATCCCATTCGTGGCCAGGAGCAACTCCCGGACCCGGACCCGGACCACCAGACCCTCCTGGAGACTGCGGTCCCCCAATACTCTTTTGATACTCGGACTGGAGGTGGGGAAAGCCCTAAGGAAGGAGGAACTTTGTGAATAAGAGACATTTTTAGGTAGAACCCGAGGGATAACACATTTCTCCATTGTGGGACTATTAAAGGCTGATTCAGATTCTGATTCTGATTAATCTGTCAGATTAATTTGCAGATTTGTGACTGCTGATTTATTTTTTATGCCTTACATCAAACAAAGATAAAACATTGCTAATACAATTCGCAGAATTTTGTAGATACTGTATTTCTCTCAAGCCAAATACTGGAGAACATAGTGCAAATACTGTAGGTCAAAGTTATTGGCTTCTACCTGTATTTCATATGTTGTTTGTTTCTTTTTTGTTGGACCAAAATACACATTTTATTTTTAAAAACAATTGGCCAATTAACTCATTCACTGCCAGGCGTGCAATAATGTGTCAACTCCACTGCCAGGGTTTTTGTCATTGTCACTCAAATTCCAGAACCCACAGAATATTGAGTTTTCGGACTACATAAACATTCAATACAGCGTTAGAAACCATAGACTCTCTTCTTTCATCAACATTAAAAAGTTAATTCCTAAATTATATTGATCTGGAGTTATATGAGCTTGAAATGGGTGCGGCTGTCCAAAATACAAATAATAGTACATCCATATTGGTTTATATAGCGCTTTCACAATAGCTGAAGCTGGAACAAAGCGCTGACATGGGAAAAATGGAAATGCTGCCCCTTTTTGGAAAAGAAAAAAACATTGCCAGAGGTCTGACCAGCGTTTTATCGGCACCCAAGATAACACAAAACCCGAACAAATTCGGAAATGGCGCTCGACGTCATATTTTCAATTCCGGAAAAAAAATCGTAAATGGCAGTGAATGAGTTAATTGAAAAAAAACTAATGATGTCACGCTCAAGTTTTATGAACTTCCAGCGAGAAAGGGAATGTTACCTGCTGGCCCGGAGGTGGGGAGTGAAGGGTGGCCTGAAGGCCCATCTGGTGAGAGATGATTGGCTGGGACTGGACCTGCTGCATGCGGATTGGCTGCAGCGAGCTCTGGTGCAGGGACAACTGCTGGTGGGGGTGAAGCGGGGGACTTATTTGGAAGGAGGAGGGCGGAGAGGCACTAATGCTGGGCAGCATCTGCGATTGGCTGAGTGTCTGCGAGAGGGCGTGGCGAGGGGCGTGGCCGGCGTAGCTCTGCAGGTCGGCGAGGGGGAAGGCCCCCGGTCCCAGGTAGGGGGACGAAGGCTGGGGAGGAGGCGGCACGCTGTACAGGGAGGGGTTGGTGGGGAGCATGTGAGGGGACGCTTGGCTTGTTTGGGCACTTTTGGGCTCCACGGGGTCGTTGTATGTCTGTGGAGGACAATAACAGTCGCTTGCTTTCATTCGTCACTAGTACAAGTCATCGCTTCTGAGTAGTACATGCGTCATTTGTATGAGCTGCTGCACTGTCTGTGTTTAAGGTTTGTGACGGCTATGCTAATTTATGTCAGACGGTCGATACTGATTGTGTGCTTATGCACATTAGTAAAAATATTACGTTATTTCATGCTTAGAGTAGTAAACATATTATGTTATTGCATGTTTAGTTTAGTCTACATCACAGGTGTCAAAGTCAAGGCCCGCGGGCCAAATCCGGCCCTCCACATCATTTTTTTCGGCCCGCGAAAGCAAATCAAACTTGTTAAATTCCATGATGATTGCTAAAATCTGAGCCAAAATTTCATATTTTTGGATGTCAACCACAATAAAAGTCATTATTCTTGACTTCAGATTTGAAAACGAGTTATTCATTAATTTGCTGTGTGCTCTATATGTAATATTTGAAGGGATTTAAACATTCTAATGGGTTCCCCAAATTGATAACGGCCCTCAAGAGGAAACCATAACTACAATGTGGCCCGCGGCAAAAAAATGACTTGTTCTCCTTTTGTTTCACTAGAATAAAGTAGCTTTTTGTCCACCATCTATCGTCCTCGCTGGTATTTCATCACAGAACTTCGTTGAACACCGAACCAGATGAGAAACAAGAATTAGAACCGAAGAGATACCTCATCTTACGAACGCTTTAGTTTACGATCTTTTCAGCTAAGAACATTAAATTCACAAGAATATAATCTCGGCGTACAAACTACTTTTCGGCAAACGAACCAAACAACACGGAGGGCCATGATGGCTGGTGTACTACTTTTTAGCGGAAGAACATCAAACCACACGGTCGAACAGTGCCACGGTGGCTGGCAGGACTAGTTTTCATCACCCCTTTCCGTGAGTGCAGAAGTGGTTTGTTATCGAGAATACTTTTGCTATTATGGGAGCGAAAAAGACCCCACACAGGCTAGTGTTCAGCCGAAGAGGACACAAAACAAAATTACGGTCGAGCAGAAGGAGATCATTGAGAAACACGAACGGAATTTCATCTGTGCTGTATGTCATGCATATTAGATAATAAAGCTGACTTTGACTTATATATATATATATATATACATCCATCCAACAAATTGGTGAAAATGATAACATAGCTAGGCATTGCTAAAAAGCTTGAATGAATGACACACAAACACTCCTGGCAAATGTGTGTCAAGTCTTCTCTATTCCTTCAAACCTTTTATATATATTGTGTGTGTGTGTGTGCGTGTGTGTGTGTGTGTGTGTGTGTGTGTGTGTGTGTGTGTGTGTGT
Source organism: Hippocampus bargibanti (assembly GCF_051943395.1). Taxonomy (NCBI): domain Eukaryota; kingdom Metazoa; phylum Chordata; class Actinopteri; order Syngnathiformes; family Syngnathidae; genus Hippocampus; species Hippocampus bargibanti. The sequence continues at coordinate 12,210,100 of NC_142745.1, forward strand.
GTGTGTGACATACAAGCGCTCCTTCTCATTAAATGTCAAATGGGGGAGAGTGATATACACCCTAGACTCTCTTCCCTCGGAATAATCAATGCAGAGGGTTGAAGGAATGGATGGATGGAAGGATGGAGAGGTGATCGCAGAGCCAAATGGAAAATGAAATAGTGACTTAAGAAATATTGCGGCAGGGATTTTTACTTAAAAGAGGATTGGTCATTCAATCGATTTCCAATTTATCCAAGCAAAATTATCCAAGGCTCAAAGTCATTTTTAAACCGGTGATGGTGAAAAGCTTTTTCTCTCTGGTTTCCTAGAATAAGAAAGTAGTTAGCGACATTTGTTGATGAAACATTAAAAAAAAGGCAACAGGTGCACGGCGAGGATGCGCAGTCACGATTACCTCCATATCCACTTACAGTCAAAAGACTCTTTTCTCTTCTTTTCAATCATCTCGCCCTCTGATTGGCTGACAAAGTTTTTATTTTTGACTGGCAATTTTCTCAATGTATAGCGTCAATCAAGGCATAATTGTGCTTCGACAAGCGGCTTTGAGCCCAAAAGCGCACCCACTGTTAAGAGGCTGATGAATGAACTATTCATGCCTCAATCAAGGTGCTTGTTTCGGGATGAAGAGGTGGGGCTTATTATGCAAATGTAACTTGGAGTCGTGTTTGAAAAGAAAACAATGAGGAGGAACGATTGCCATTTGGAAAAAAAAGTCTGAAAATATTACAGGAGGAAGCCACACGTGCGTACGCAGACAAAGAAAATGCGTAATGTGGCATGTGATTATTTTTGTAACAATAAAAAAGTCAAATCTATCTATCTATCTATCTATCTATCTATCTATCTATCTATCTATCTTGCTAGCTAGCTCGCTAGCTAACCAGCTAGATAGTGTCATGATCTGGTTGGCGACCAACGGGGGGCGCTGTCGTCCCCGCCTGCACCTGCACAGGTGCTGGTCGTCCCGATCAGATTGGCGAACAGCGGGTAGCGACGTCAGCCCTGTCGGCAGCCTCGCAGGTGCTGGTCGTTATAATCAATGACACTTAAAGGACACCTGGCACGATCATCCAGTGCCGATTCATTGTTTGTTTGCTGCTTGGTTGCAGCATGCATCGTGTACGTGTTTGTTTAACCTTGGCGGGCTTTTACTTTTGGTCTTCTTTTGCTACTTTGTATTTTTTCCATTCAGATCATTTTGATGTTTTACATTTTGTTCCTGCTGACTTTATTTTAATACAATTTGTCAAACAACCTCCTGCTCCCTCCTGCCTGCTTTTTGGGATCCGAACCCGCCATCACCACCTCGCAAAAACGTGACAGAATGAATCGGTCAACTATCGGATCCCGCAGGTACATCGGACCCGTCTCATTACCACCCCGTGCCTGACCATGCTACGTCCACGTTAGCGCAAGCCTCGTCGCGTTTGAATTGCGTCACTCGACGAGCCGCAACGTCCACGTAAACGTCCGGCCGAGACCTCCGTCCAGGGTGACACTGGGTGACTGGCATTGCACGCCCACGTCCAGCCACGCTGTCGTCGTGCATGACGAATTGAGTCTCATCCACGACGAGCCGTGCAACGTCCGCGTCAACGTCAGTCCGAGACCCCACTCACCGCTGGATCCCGGAGCGGCTCTGGACCCGTCTCGTTCCCCCGGAGCCGGGCAGTTCACGCCCACGTCGGCGTCCGGCCGAGACCTGGTCCCATACGGCCGTACGGGGTGCCATTCTGCGCCTGGCAGTCGACGTCCACGCAGAGCCATGCGCCGTCGCGTGAACGTGCGAGAGGGATCGCACTCACGCCCACGACGATCCGTGCCGCGTCTTCGTCCACCCCAGGCCGAGTCCCGTTCCCATCAGGCCGCCGCCCGTCGTATGCTGGAGAGGCAGCGGTTGCCCTCTCCACCGACCGTTCCCTGGCGGGTGGACCTTTTGGGAGACTGTTGGGACTTCTGGAAGCAGCCCCTTGAAGGGGGGGTACTGTCATGATCTGGTTGGCGACCAACGGGGGGCGCTGTCGTCCCCGCCTGCACCTGCACAGGTGCTGGTCGTCCCGATCAGATTGGCGAACAGCGGGTAGCGACGTCAGCCCTGTCGGCAGCCTCGCAGGTGCTGGTCGTTATAATCAATGACACTTAAAGGACACCTGGCACGATCATCCAGTGCCGATTCATTGTTTGTTTGCTGCTTGGTTGCAGCATGCATTGTGTACGTGTTTGTTTAACCTTGGCGGACTTTTACACTTGGTTTTCTTTTGCTACTTTGTATTTTTTCCATTCAGATCATTTTGATGTTTTACATTTTGTTACTGCTGACCTTTATTTTAATACAATTTGTCAAACAACCTCCTGCTCCCTCCTGCCTGCTTTTTGGGATCCGAACCCGCCATCACCACCTCGCAAACCGTGACAGATAGCTATCTATCTTTCTATCCAGCCTAACTTGCTGTCTATCTTTCTCGCTAACTCACCTGCTAACTTGCTGTCTGTGTGCGTGTGTGTGCGCGTGTGCGCGTGTGCGCGTGTGCGCGTGTGCGCGTGTGCGCGTGTGCGCGTGTGCGCGTGTGCGCGTGTGCGCGTGTGCGCGTGTGCGCGTGTGCGCGTGTGCGCGTGTGCGCGTGTGCGCGTGTGTGCGTGCGTGTGTGCGTGTGTGCGTGTGTGTGTGCGTGTGTGTGTGTGTGTGTGTGTGTGTGTGTGTGTGTGTGTGTGTGTGTGTGTGTGTGTGTGTGTGTGTGTGTGTGTGTGTGTGTGTGTGTGTGTGTGTGTGTGTGTTATCATGGTCAGGATATTGAATTAAAATAAATAGCTCATTTGATAAGTCATAATTACCATTATTGATTTTGAAAATGACAGAACAAAATGACATGTTTGTATCGGTTGATGTTCGTGGTTTTAATTGATTACTTATTCACATTATTGTGAGGAGAAAATTGGAGAAAGACAGTCTTATTTTCTGGACTCAAGTACATTGAGGGGACAGCATACACAAATACAAATAGAAAATGCTTCCTCTTCCTTCCCGTGGTCTAATTTATCATCCTTTATATCACCGCTGACCCATGTATATCAAAGACATGACCTCTAGATCCACATACAAGTACACACACACACACACACACACGGCACACACACACACAGTTACCTTGGAAACGAGACTGGCTCTGTAGGCAGCCAAGGCTTTCAGGTACTCCTTTTTAGCTGCCTCTGTTTTCCTCTTGTAGTTCTGGGAGAACAAACAACAAGAATGACAGCTGGTTACAAAGTGAGCACACATCACGAAGTCAACACACGTATGATATTACTTATGTATCACAATGCTACATTTGGTTGAACGATTCTGCTGTCCTGTTCACAAAGTAACCAGCTAACTAGCTAACCAAATAACTGGCTCATCAAATCAACTGGTTTGACAATTTACTCAAAAATTGACTCGCAGTCACTTATTGGTAGCAACTCACTTGCTAGCCTCCTAGCTCACGAAACTATTGCCGAGCTGACTTTTAAAATGTCTGACTATCAAAATGGCTAACTGGGTAAGGAACCCACTTGTCAAAGGTTAAACTAGCGAACTAAATAAATACATAAATTGGTGGAGGGGCTTAGGGAGGGGCTTGACACATTTCTGACGGGGAGATAGCACCCCTGAGCTTGGTTATAGTGCCGGGTATGGCCCATTACACACTTGTCAAGAAACACTCTCGTGTAATCCAACATTATAAAGACAAAGATGAGTCTGCGCCAATAATTGCCGATCCAGCCTTAAAACATAACTTCGGTCAGGAAATAGTTTATTTTGAATGTACCTCTGTCACGTTTCCGTTTGCGACCAACGGGTGGCGCTGTAAGGCAGCGACACAGGTGTTGATCGTTTTAATCAGTGGCAGTTAACAGGGACTCCCGGCACGACCATTCGGTGTCGGGTTATTACTTGTTTCACCCTGCTAGGTTTGTTTCATCATGTCATGGTTTTGTTTGCTACTTTGGACCTTTTTGTTCTGATGTCTTTGTTGTTTGAGATTTTGTTCCTGCTGACTTTATTGCATACAATTTGTCAATTACACCCTGCTCTTCCCTCCTGCCTGCATTTTTGGAGTCCACCACCACCACTACGTTGACCACTTCGGACGTTCCACAGAATAGTTTTTAACGTTTATTAAAAAAGTTAAAGGCCACGAAACAAGAATGTTGCATCTTTGTCGGGGGTTTTTTTCCGCCCAAAATATGACCTGATCGTGCATAAACATATGGTAAAAAATATGCCATCTCACAGTTTAGGTTTTTATTGTTATTTATTCGTTTCAACCCATGTCACCTTGAGGGCTTTGTACCACTTGTACACAGCTCGGCTAGTCTTCAGTAAAATCGAACGCGTATGAAGATTTTGGCTCGGAAACACTAAAAACTGCCCAGGTAACAAGCTAACTGACTCACTATCTGACGACATACAGTAAATCTTCAAAGTTCCTCACCTCCTCCATATAGTATGTCGTCTCGGCGGAAGTCGAATAAATCAGGAGGGCCATGGTATGAAATCAGCATTTAGTGTAAATATTTCTCGGTTTATTTATCTAGCTATCCAGATATCTAGCTAGCTTTCTCTGTAGCTAGCTATTTGCTATCTAGCTGGCTGGCCAGCTATTTAGCTACCTATCTATTAGCTATATGGCTATCTGGCTATCTGACTGGCTATCTGGCTGGTTAGCTATTAATTATCCATTGGCTAGCTAGCTAGCTTTCTATCTACTTGAGTTATTTCCGGGTTGACTGAACGCTGGCGCATGTGGCTGCCGCTGCTCACCAACAGAAAAACTTATACTGTGACTGTAAAGTGACCTTGACAGTTTTCAACGGCGCTTATAAATGAAATGTATTATTATTATGTCTTACAAAATGGTTGACATAACATTAGCAAATCAAAAGACATTTGCACCCAAATCTCATTTTTTTTCAGTGTGGTTTCATGAAGTGAGGTTGTCATGGCTAAGTAGTAATCCTGTGTGCAGCGGGGGCCGTTATTTTCTTTCCAGGAGGTGGTCTCGAAAAAACATTAAGCATTCATTCGCTTACGACAGCACATGTCGTGTCGGCTGTCGGCCACTACTAACACAGAAACAAACACGTACAGACACACTCAAGTAAAGCAGGTGGACGCAATCACCCGCCCAAAACAGCTGATGTTTATCCTTTCACTCAGCTCGATTTTTACCTTCCACGATAAAAGGCCATTAAGACGGTTTTTGAGAAGTAATTGAATTAAACCTTTAATGCTTTTCGCCGTCTCCAAAAATGATGACTCAAATGACATAATGAATATATAAGTATGAATATATTTTCACACTTTAATTTTGACGGATTAATTTGTATATTTTATTCACCCATACAAACAGGATAAATGTCAATATAGCATAATCACTACTAGATCGAGCAAGCTAGCTATTTGCTATCTATTATCTCTAGCTCAAGCTATCTATCTATTAGCTCTAGCTAGGTAGCTATTAGCTAGCTAGCTAGCTTTCTGTCTATTTGAGTTACGTCTGGGTTGAGTGAACGCTGGCGTGTGTGGCTGCCGTTGCTCACCCACAGAAAAACTGATCCTCTGACTATAAAGTGACCTTGAGAGTTTTGAAAGCCGCTTATAAATGAAATGTATAAGTACTAGTATACTGGTTCAGTATCATAGCAACAATGTTGTGAGCATGCAAATCTAGTCAACTTGATTGGGCTCTGACAGTGATGTAGCACAGGACATATTTCCCATTGTGCTACCGCTAGCGTTAGCACTCATGCGATGGCTCAATTTTGTTCATTCAAGTTAACTCATTCACTGCCATTTTCAAATTTATTTGGAATTTGATGTAAAGCGCCATTCCCGAATTTGTTCGGGTTTTTGTTTTTTTCTTGCAGGGGGTGCTGATCAAGCGCTGGACAGACCTCTGGCAAAGGTCTTCCCTTCCATGAGGGGGCAGCATTTGCCTTTTGTCCATGTTAGCACTTTGTTCCAATTTCAGCTGTTGTTAAAGCGTTATATAAAGCAATATGTATGTATTGCATTGTATTCTGAACAGCCGCCCTCATTTCAAGCTCATATAACTCCAGACCCATATAATTTAGGAATTAACTATTTTTTATGATGAAATAAGAGAGTCTAAGATTTCTTACTCTGTATTGAATGTTTATGTCGTCCTAAAACTCAATATTCGGTGAGTACTGAAATTTGAGTGAAAATGACAAAAACCCTGGCACTGGAGTAGACACATTTTTGGACATCATCTGACAGTGAATGAGTTAATGAGCAGGCATAATGTGTCAATTTCTGGCTTAGATGTAAGTGACAGTCTAAATCTGCAGGTGGACCGTCGCAGCCACTGAAAATGAACGTCTCGTCCGACTCCCAGCAGCTTTCCTTTCAAATTAATTTCAACAGCGTGAACGATTTGCAAAGTGATGCTGACATTTTATTGAATACATCACTCCTGCCTAAGGATGTGTAATTACCACAAAAAGAGTAGCTTCATTAGCTAATGTCGGAAGGTGGCAGGTCAGCGCGAATGAAAGCCGCAAGAGGCAAACGTACGGCAGCGTCGCCAGCCCCCGACGCAGAGGTGCGGCGCTCGAATTAGCCTCTTAATTGTAGCTTAATGAAATGCGCTTGTTTGATAAGCACTTAATTACAGGAGACAATAACGTTGCACCCTGTTGACAGCCAGCTGAGTGATGAGCCGTGGGCGTGAAGAAGAAATCATCTCAGCTGACGATGAAAGCTATGATGAACAGGCCCTCGCGCACTCTTTTCCTTGGCCATCAACAAGTGACACAGAAAAACACGAAGGACTCATTTGGAGAAATTCTCGATTTGGGGAAAATTCATCTCTCTCTCTCTCTCTCTCTCTCTCTCTCTCTCTCTCTCTCTCTCTCTCTCTCTCTCTCTCTCTCTCTCTCTCTCTCTCTCTCTCTCTCTCTGACTCTCTCTCTCTTGCCTTTTGAACAGCCGCCCTCATTTCAAGCTCATATAACTCCAGACCCATATAATTTAGGAATTAACTCTTTTTTTCTGATGAAAGAAGCAAGTCTAAGGTTTCTTACGCTGCATTGAATCTTTATGTCCTCTGTCTCCCTCTCTCTCTTTCTCTGTCCCTCTCTTTCTCTCACACACACTCTCTCCCTCCCTCTCTCTCTCTTTCTAATTCTCTCTTTCTGTCCCTCTCTCTCCCTCTCCCCCATCTCTCTCCCCTCTCTCTCTCACACACGCATTCTCCCTCTCCCTCTCTCTCTCACTGTCTTTCTCATTCCCTCTTTCTGTCTCTCCCTCTCTCTCTTTCTCTCGCTCTCTCTCTCTCTCTCTTTTCCTCTCTGACTCTCTCTCTCTCTCTCTCTCTCTCTCTCTCTCTCTCTCTCTCTCTCTCTCTCTCTCTCTCTCTCTCTCTCTCTCTCTCTCTCTCTCTCTCTCTCTGACTCTCTCTCTCTTGCCTTTTGAACAGCCGCCCTCATTTCAAGCTCATATAACTCCAGACCCATATAATTTAGGAATTAACTCTTTTTTTCTGATGAAAGAAGCAAGTCTAAGGTTTCTTACGCTGCATTGAATCTTTATGTAGTCCTAAACCTCTGTGTATATATACGTATATCTATATGCCTGTGAATATTCTGTGGGTGCTGCAATTTGAGTGACAATGACAAAAACCCTGGCACTGGAGTGGACACATTTTTGCACATGTCAGGCAGTGAATGAGCAAATTAATTTATTGTCCGAACTGCATTATCCTCACTAGGGGCGCAGAGTTTGGTGCAGCCTATCCCAGGCGTCTTCGGACACTAAGCGGGGACACCCTGAACCGGTTGCCAGCCAATCGCAGTACACACAGACACAAACAACCATGTGTGCTCACACTCATACTTAGGGAGAATTTGAAGCATTCAATCAGCCTGCCATGCATGTTTTCATAATGTGGGACAAAACCACAGGACCTGAAGAAAACCCACGCGGGCCGGACCAGGTCTTGAACTGACGACCTGAATGAAATAATATTAACTCATTCACTGCCAGAAGGAAAAAAAAGCAAAAACAAGATAAAAAACCCAAACGTTTTTTTATCTGCACCCAAAACAAAAGAAAGTGGTTGTGTGGTTTCTGGGGGGCGACTTTAAAAGTGACGTAACCTTGAGGACAAAAACAACCCCAATAATGCATTCATCTCACACTGCAAAAAGCCTCGGGGAATTAATAAGAAGAGAAGATGGTGTTTTTAAGAACAAAACATAAACATGCTTAGAAGAAAGCTCAAGGACAACATTGTCGACTACACAATCACAAAGAGAAAAAAAGCCACAACAAAGAAACTTTTGTCACGTTAAATGAAACTAACAGCCCACTACAGCTAATTGGAAAGTGCTGTTAATACAGAGCAATTGAAAGTGTCCTTGAACGCACCATCCTGCTACATCAGAAGTGAATGGTGCTGATTTAATTATTGACTCACTGTGTTTAAATTCATTATAGTACACATTAAATCCTTCAAACGTCATATAAAACATATATTTTATTGATAATTATTGTGTTTTTTCCTATATAACTCAAAATTTTTAACAGTATGGGACTTTAAAGTCAACCTTGAGGGACACCAAATTGGGCTTTCTGTGGTAGCTTTCAGATGAGCATTGTTTCATTCCTTAACGCATTCCCAAATTTATTCGGGAATTGAAGAGCATGACGTGGAGCGCCATTCCTGAATTTGTTCGGGTTTTGATTTTTCTTGCGGGGGTGCCGATAAAGCGCTGGTAAGACCTCTGGCAATGTTTTCCCCTCCCACATTGGGGCAGCATTTCCCTTTTTTTCAATGTTAGCGCTTTCTTCCCCAGCTTTAGTTGTTGTTAAAGCGCTATATAAACCAGTATTGCATTGTATTTTGGACAGATGCGCTCATTCAAGCTCATATAACTCCAGACCCATATAACTTAGGAATTAACTCTTTTTTCCCTGATGAAAGAAGAGAGTCTAAGGTTTCTAATGCTGTATTGAATGTTTATGCAGTCCTCAAACTCAACATTCTGTGGTTTCTGCAGTTTGAGTCAAAAATGACAAAAACCCTGGCACTGGAGTGGACACATTTTTGCACATCATATGGCAGTGAATGAGTTAATCTCTCTTATGGAACTAATGACTATTTATCCATCTATCCATTTCTCCCTCTGTTCATCTCCCCTTTTCTGAATTCAATAAAGACCATTTGTAGGTACTGTATTGGTTTTTAGCTTTTACGGGTCATGCTATAATCATTTTTCATGTTAATTTGCTGTCACATCATTTTTTTGTAGTCAATTCGAATTATTTTCACCGTTCGTTCTAGAAAGAGATCAAACACAGCAATGAGGGACAAAGCATTTTCTCACCAGAATAAAAGCATTAGCATTACAACAAGGATGAAAGTGAGAAATAAGTAAACAACCTCCCCCCCCCCCACCAGCCCACTTTGTTTAGCTTTCTTTTACTCGGTAGCACCATGAATGTTTTTGGAAGCATCTGGCATGGAGAAAGGTAAAGCAAGGCAACAAACAATAACATTTCAACAGAAAATGTCCTTGAAGGCAAACCAAGGACGCGGATGCAATTGCTAATCGCATATTCCCCCCCTCCCCGCCGTGATCAAATCACCCAGCAACACATATAAATAAAAGGACAGGAAATGAAGGGATTCACATTCAGGGGTGTCAGACACCCAAATGAAGATTCATGGCGAGGAGAAGAGGTGGAGGCGGCAAGAATTAACTGGGAATAAAAGCGACAGACAACCTCCAAAGTCCGGCGCCTCGAGTCTGTTCAGTTATAAACAAACACACAGTCAACTTGAGGCCTTTTGTCAGCCGGGGGAGGCCTTTTACTCAAACTACAAAATATCCATTACATTTTCATTTCAGTGAGCATCAAATGGGCTAACCGTATTTTCTGGTGTATAAGGTGCACCGGAGTATAAGGTGCACTCCTAATGAATAGTGTAGTTTCAAACTTTTTTCCATATATAAGGCGTACTGGACTATAAGGTGCACCTTCAATGAATGAAAAAAAACTGGATATTTGGGAGTGTGGCAGAATACCAAACAGTTCTGCTAAAAGGCGAACAAGACGAGCAGAAGGGACTGTATATACCTACTTGAATTCACATGCAACCATGGAGTCTTGCAGGCATACCGGCGGCTTATACTTAAACTGGAGTATAAGGCGCACCCGCAATGAATGGTGTGTTTTCATTCCCCCCCCCCCCATATTTAAGGACGATAAGGCGCACCTTCAATGAATCAAAAACAGTTTTCCAAATACAGTAAAGTCTCGTTATATCAATATTCTCGGGAGTCGGAAAAAATATCGATATAACCGGACTATCGATATATCCGATCCTGTGGCATGTACATTTTCTCCTTGCGTTCAGAGAAATAGGATCGTAATAAGCAGTACTATCGATATAACCGATATCGATATAACAAGACTTTACTGTACAATATATAAATAGATAAAAGTTTTCTAAATACAGCGATACCTCGGTTTACGAACCCCTTGGCTTACGATCTTTTCGGTTTACGAACGGTAAATATATGAAAATTTAACCTTGGCATACAAACTATTTTTCGGGATACACACAGAGCACCACAATGAGCGAGGTGTTGTTCGCGAACGAGCCCGTTCTCCTAACAAGAAAATGGCAGCCGACTTGGTTTTGTCTTCTATTCCCCGCTCCCAGTCTTCGGTTAAAGCCATGTGATTGGTCAAGAACGCAGCAGTGAGGGGAAGTGGTTTAAACATTAAAGAGACAGGTAGACGACAGAGAAAGAGTGAGAATATGGATTCAACTTTGATAGTTCAAAGGCAGAGTGTTGACTGCAAGGTTAAAATATCCCATCAATCAGGCTCCACAAATAACCATAATATTCCTCAAGATGGTGAAAGAAGAAGGCTACGTTCCTCATCAAGTGTTTAATGCTGAGGAAACCGGCCACTCCATTCCATCAAGCTATCAACGACCATCACAAAGGTAAATAAAATGAATTTATTAGACAGTACCGTTTATTTCTTTAATTTTAATACCATGGCACATTTATTATACATAAAATAAGGTATATTTTAGTTTTAAGGCTTAGAAAATTAGAAAGTAGAAAATTATGTTTTATGGGGACCTGGGAACTGATTATTCTCATTTTAATGGTTTCCTGTGGGAAATTATTTTTTGGGATACACACTTTTCGTCTTACACACTCTGTCTGGGAACTAATTAAGTTCGTAAGCCAAGGTATCACTGTACATAACCTGATTTTCATTTTTCTTTATAATTTTTGACTTTTCTGGCGTGTTTTATTGGCACTGCTTTTGTGGCTTTACTTGAGAGTTGTATCAACTAAATTTTATGTGCTCAAGATTCCATGCTTAAGGGCTTGAATTATGTTTTATGATGAATCATCAAAGTTTACTGCCATTTATTTCGGCCATTCTAGAAATGGGCGAAATAATCATCATATGATTGCTGACAACTAGATTTCCAATTTCGTACCTATCATCAGTCCTGATACTTTTTTATGGGTGTACTCATCATGCACGGTTCAAAATTTGGCCATCCAGGCAATGGCCAAAAAGGCAAACGTTCAGCCTGTTTTTTTTTTTTCTTTTTTTGTGGATCTGCTCATGATACACATTGCGAACGATTTTCAAGTGGCAAAAACCTTTGTGCTTTAGTGGTTTACTCATTCACTACGAGACATGCAAAAATGTGTCCACTCCAGTGCCAGGGTTTTTGTCATCGTCACTCGAATTCCAGGACCTACAGAATATTGCGTTTTAGGACTACATAAAACATAGCCTTTCTTCTCTCAACAGAAAAAAATATTAATTCCTAAATTATAATAATCTGGAGTTATATGAGTTTGAAATGGGGGCGGCTGTCAAAAATACAACGCAATACACACATATTGGTTTATATAGCGCTTTAACAACAGCTGAAGCTGGAACAAAGCGCTAACATGGAAAAATGCCAGATGCCATGGCCAGCACTTTATCGGCATCCAAGCATGAAAAAAACGAACACATTCGGGAATGGCGCTCTACGTTATAATTTCAATTGTCAAATACATTTGTGAATGGCAGTGAATGAGTTAAATTCTCAAAGTAAATGTGTGTTTTATAAGTCATCCAACCTACAATGACAAAAACAAGTGCCGCTTCCTTGTTCCAAGACAACGTACCTGTTTCTGCTCCTCTCCGAGCCCGTCCCACATGGAAGCCACAATCTTGGACACGTCACCAAATGTGGCGTTTGGATTCTGCCCCTTGATGGCCGCTTGGGTGTCCCGGAAAAATAGCGCATACGCAGACACTGGCTTGGTTGGTTCATTGGGGTCCTTCTTCTTCTTTTTCTTTTGCGGTTTGGGTTTGGGCTTCATCATCTCGGAAGATGGTCGTTTTTCACCAGTCATCTAGAAGAAGAAAAAAAAAACAGAAAAACAAAGCTTTTGAGATCACAGTTTTCATCATCCATGTTGTGTAGAACTCTGAAGAGAATGATGCCAAACCCATTAAATCTTTTTCTACAAGTTACAAAAAAAGAGCAACAGGAATTTTAAATAACTTGATGGATCTACTCCAGCTTTGATGCTGGTCTCATAGAGGAAGTGGAGAGTGCAAATGGAATGAATGACTTTCTGATGGAGACAGTGAGAGAGAGATGCTAATTTTTATTCGCACATGCAGAGAAAAGAGAAATATTCTGAGTTTGTTTGGTTTAACAGTGTGAAGAACGCCAAGCGCTTGTTTGCATCACTCCATGTATGTGAAGCTTAGTGTGTTTCTGTGATGAAAACAAAGCACATTCGCTCACACCTGTTGTTGGCCAAGATGCAATTTATCACAACCGTCTTGCAATTTAGCACTCAAATGAATGGAGAGAAAAAAAGAAAAATGCATACTCTGAGGTAGCCTGCGGTACATTTCAAAATCGTCGTCGGGGTTTAATAAGATAGCAAAGGGATTTGCGTTATATATCAATCCATTTTTCTTAGCTGGAGTCTATCCCGGCTTCTTTTTTTATATAAGAGAAGCAGTATGTAAGAGAAGTATCTCACCAACCAATCAACCATTCAGCTATGCATTAATCCATTTTTATACTACCGTATGTTCCGGCGCACCAGAGTATAAAGCGCACTGTACTCCGGCTGACACTGTCGCGGCTTGGAATTGAAGCGGATTCACATGGGACAGGAAATTTCTTTTCATCAATGGATGCTACAGCTTTATGTTTGCTTTCAATAATTAGCTTGTAGCAGACGTGCACATTTCATCATCACGTCCGTGATCCATTGGTGAAAAGGATGCTTTGATCCTCTATTCTTTCATGTAGAACTGCTTCACACAATAAAGAGGGTGCAGAAAGTGCTTAAAATTGAAGTCTTTGTGTTGTCATATTATTTTTTTTTGTTCTTTTGACTTCAAGATGGCGCTCCGAGTGGCTGCCTTTCCAGCAGCTCCTGTATCTTGTTTTTCTACTTCTTCCTTTCCTTTCCTCTTTCTTTTATAACTTTGCTGCTGTGAAATATAAATGTCTCCACTGCGAGACTAATAAAGGCTAATCCAATCTAATCCAATCAAATGTGCTGCACGGAATGACACCATATGCAACTTCAATATTCTCAATATTCAATATATCTCATACGCATCCACCTTCTTTTTACAAACATACCATGATCACCAAGTAGCGATTCCACCAGTGAGACATTTTGTCGTAAAGAGCAAACATTTTTTTCCCTGCTTGCTTTGAATTACAGATCGTTGCGGCATCCGGAGAAATGCAGTAAGACTATATAAATTGAAGTTGATAGTTGAAAATCATTTCATCTCGAACTGCTTCATGTCACAAAGAAGGTACACTAAGTGCTGAAGAATGAATGACTCTGTGTCTTTGTGTTGTCATATTATGTGTTTTCCCCCCCCCAAGATGGCGGCGCGTGAACACGCAGCGGCTCCTCTCTCTCCCGGAAAATTGGCATTTTCGTGTTTATTATGTTTGTCAAAGTCATTATAAGTGCCTTGCACGCTGGGTCAGAGAGCACAGGAATTATAATTGTGTAAAAATAATTGTGCTGTATGTCATGCAGATTAGCATATTTGACAACAAAGCTGACTTGGACTTGACTTGAAAATTGAATAGGTGAGATTGCCCGGTTTTAACGATGTTAGAAAATAAGTAACGTCTGGTTAACTTGACCTTTATTTATTCATTGGACAGATCCAATCTGCCTTCAACACCCTTCACAAAACAACGAATTAAACAAAAAGTCCTCACGCCATCTTTCGACTGGCTACCGTTAGCCACGTCAGTACCTTTGAATGAGGATCAGTCTCCTCCTCCTGATTAGAGCTGGAGGGGGAGGGTGTGGCCGATTTACTTCCGGGAGGCGAGGGAGAACCGTGGGAAAGCGAGCTCCGTCCAAGCTGAGGATTCAGCTGGGACAGCGCGCTCATTGGGTTGGATCGTATGGGAGGCGAGCGGTTAATCAGGGGGTGGTTACGGGCGGGGTCGTAACGAACGCCATCCGGGTGGTGGTGCTGCTGGTGGTGGTGGTGGTGATGGTGTTGTTGCTGTTGTTGTTGGAGGTGATGGTGGTGGCGGTGAAAAGCCATCTCGTGCATCTGGGGTGAGAGAAGAAGTCCAGTTTTACCACAGTGTCATCTTCTCTGCAGCCCAAGAATATGCAAATGCCAATCAGCCAAATATGCAAATAGACGAGGTGATGGCGTTTGTTACTCTGAGAGAGGCGAGATGATGAATTTGATCAAATAATGGGAGTGGACAGAGGGAAGAAACCTCTCATTATGTTACTGTAAGTGTTTCACTGAACAAAGGTTGTGAGGGGGGGGGATAAGGTGATTCATGTCATTTTTCTACTTCTTTCATAAATTTGCCGCTGTGAAAGGTACATTTCTCCACTGCGAGACGAATAAAGGTAAATCCAATCCAATCCAATCCAATAGAATGACTCATGTTCTTTTGGAAGCAATGAAAATTGTAATCATTGAGACACTCATCCAGTGGTGGGACGTCAGGGCCTGCAAGGCCTTCTCTGCTGGCCTAAAAATATCTCAATCACAGACTAATGTGAATTATATTTTGTCCATGAATTCTTATGAAATGGTCAATTTCCTTTCATTGCTTTTCCCGTGTTGGGCTACTCCCAGATGTGTGTTTTCGTATTTAAACATTTAACCAATCACATTTCAGCCATCATTTGTTACCAGGATCAGAAATCTACCTGGACGCCTTCACAATTAGTTCTGCGGGCCCTGTCACATCAAATGTGTCGATCAAACCGGTCCTTTCACCAATCAGAGTTCGAGTTGGCAACCCAAGGCCTGCTCGTCAGAGTTTTCGCAAATTATGATTGGCTCGCCATATGATTGGCGAGTTACTAGCCAATCATAGTATCACGAGACGCTAGTGATAAGCACATACTGGCCAAAGCTAGCACACTGTATCTGTAGCGAGTGTTTTTGCGTTGATTTAATGGCGGTTTTGTCAACCTACAATGTCTGAAGGAGGAGAAGAACTGGATTTGGTTGCAGATATACTGTTAGTCATTTTAAAGACGGACTTTTCAAGAATAAAGATGGACATCATTAAGAAAGGTTGGACAGTTCCGAAGCTAGCAAAAAATATTATTAATATTATTGCAATATTTGCTATCATGAATAGCATCATGAATCCACACGTTCATAGTAAACATTTGAATAGTTTAATGACCGCATTTCTTAAGTTTCTTTAAGTCACAACTTATTTCCTGGCCAACTGCATCCTCCAGTGGACGTGTAGTAAATCACACCACACTCAAGGCTATGGAGTGATTCAGACATAGCACTACTGAAGGCCGAGGAGTGACATGCATGGCACTAACTCGATGTTAACCAGCAGTGGTTTGAGATTTCTGTATGAATGTTTAGTTTCATACCCGTGCATATTTTCACACTTAAATAATATATCACACATTAGTGCCGCAGCTGGAAAAGATCCAATTGAAAGGGCCGTGGCTTGTATGATATCTTGAGAAACACGAGCAGAGGTTTGGAGATGAAGGCTCTGTAATCATAATAGGCTTCTAGCGGAATGCCTGAGTTAAAAAAAAAAAAAAAGCATGAGGCTCCAACTCATCATTTTCTGTGCTTGCCGCCAGGAACAAAGACATTCCTTTTGCATTTTGAATAACTTCAAATCATAATTCAACACACTTTTTTTCAATTTTTTACCATGGTGAAATAGCCTCATGAAAGTAAGTGAATAAAAGAGTAAAAGGGAGGAGTAGGAAATAGAAACCCATTAATTTTCCATTTTTCACGGGCTTGCTCTTTATGGGTCCTCACAAGCCAAGAAGCGTTGAAAAACCAATTAATCAAACATGAATGGCCAATCGTAGCTTCTGCGCTTCTATTTCCATAGCAACAGCCTCCGTGTGCACACAGAGAAAAAAAACTGTCACCCTTTAATGGGAGTCACCATGTTTAATGTAAACAACAAGAAGATCTCCTACTTGCGAAGAGAACAAACCGGCATTACAGCAAATTCACAGAGGCCGTAATTGTTCTTTTCATCGCCGTCTTCATCAAGCGTGTTTGACGTCAGATTATATTGAATTACCCTGACTAGTTTTTTCCATGTAGAAAGCAGAACAAACCCGTTCACTGTGCTGTGAATCAGACATTTTTTTTCTCCCCTCCCCCTGCCATCATGTTAGTTCTCATAGCTCACAGCATTCACTGTTTTTACATTCAAGTTGAGAGTCGTTCCCTACCACTAATGAAGCCGTTAGTTGTCATGGAACTAAAAAAAAAAAAAAAACTGTGTGCGTGTGTGTGTGTGTGTATTACAAGTTGCTGGTTCAAATACGGAAATGATTCAGAATGCAAGAACCGCATACAGCTGCATTTTAAACTTCCCTGTGAGCATCAGCTTTACAGATGCCACATACAGGGATGCATCGGGGAAATTAAATCGTGGATTTTTCTGTTGAATATGTCACTTTTTTGATGCGGAGAACAAGGTCACATATTGTCATTTTTATGATTGGCTGCATAGCGTCATTGCATCATATCGTGTGATTGGCTGGATACCTATTACTCACTGAATTAAACAGCCTATTGAAACAGAAAATAAAAGTGATACAGTACAGTGATACCTCGGCTTACGAAGGCTTCAGCTCACGAACTTTTCACCACACGAACATTAAATTTGCGAGCATATAGTCTTGGCTAACGAACTTCTGTTGATTTGGATTCACGAGAAGTAGCAAGCAGGGGACAGTATGAATGAGGGTATTATTGCCGAGAAAGCACAGCAACTTCACTCGGATGTCATCAAGAGGCAACTACATCGACCATCACAAAGGTAAATAAAACAACTTTATTATAAAATAGTTTATATAATTCAAATACAATAGCACATTTATTATGCATAAAATAAGGTATATTTTCAGTAGTTCTAAGGCTTATTTAGTCGAAAATTATGTTTTATGGGGACCTGGGAACGGATTATTCTCATTTTAATGGTTTCCTATGGGAAATTAATGTCTAAAATACACATTTTTCGCCTTACACACACTTTCTGGGAGCCAATTAAATTTGTAAGCCAAGGTATCACTTTACTATGTTAAAAACACACTCACACATGCTCACAATAAGCGCGTTGTTGAAGCCCCAGTTCATCAACCCAACTTGCCTGGCAAGTTGTTTGTAGATTTAAGGTCCGTTGGCTCTGTGCCAGTTTAAAAAAATGCAAACAGGACAACAGTGGTCAAGTGTTTTTGGGATATATCACCATGCGTCATTAGATTTAGGCTAGGGACTTAAAAATCACGGCTGCGGTGTGATACAGTAATACCTCAGCTTAGATACGCTTTAGCGCAGAAACTTTTTGCCTTACGAACATTAAATTCGCAAGAATATAATATTGGCAGACAAATCAGTTTTCGGCGAACGAACCTACACAGCGCTGCAGTGGCTGGCGGACTAGTTTTCGGCAGATGAACATCAAACCAGTCGAACAGCGCCATGGTGGCTGGCGGACTAGTTTTCCACACCCCCTTTTCTTTGAGTGCAGACATGGTTTGTTATTGAGTGGAGTACTTTTGCTATTATGGGACCGAAAAAGACCCCACCACAGGCTAGTGTTAAGCAGAAGAGGACATAAAAGAAAATCACGGTCAAGCAAAAGAAGGAGATAATCGAAAAACAGCAACGAGGTGTGCATTTGTGTAACTTAGCATCCCAGTACCAGTATGCTAAGTCGACCATTGCTACTGGTGGCTTAGGGCGTTTCTGTGTTGTGTAAGCAACGGTCTCAGGCAAGAGGTTGAAAAACTTCTGTTCATTTGGATTAACGAAATGCAGCTAGCAGGGAACAGCGTGAGTGAGGGTATTATCCCCGAGAAAGGACGGCAACTTCACTCGGCTATCATCAAGAGGCAACTACATCAACTACCATCACAAAGGTAAATAAAATGATTTATTATACAGTAGTTTATTTCTTTAATCACAATGTTTTAGCACATTTATTATACGTAAAAAAATGTATATTTTGTGTAGTTTTAAGGCTTATTTAGGAGAACATTACATTTTATGGGGACCTGGGAACGGATTATTTTCATTTTTAATTGTTTCTTATGGGAAATAAATGTCTGGCAGACGAACTTTTTGCCTTGCACACACTTTCTGGGAACCAATTAAGTTTGTGAGCCAAGGTATCACTGTATATTAATTCAAAAACTCAGCATTTAATGACTTTTTAATGAAAGGTGCCTCATCGTCAACCGTGGCATTGAGCGGCAGCCATTTCAAGCCAGTCACAGACGACTGTATAACAATTACAAAAGACGGAGACAGAGGTTGCCGGTTGCCATAGGTACTGTATGGTAATTTATAATGGCATGGTTTTATTTCTGAGCGAAGAGACGAGGGAGAGCATTGACTTACAGGAATTTATCGGTCAGCGCGCTCTCTGCTTTTTAGCATGAATGACTGACTGGCAGTGAGATGATTTTGCTCATAGCGGAAGCAAACATCTCACAATGAAATTTAGGCTTCTTTCAGCGGTGCTTTGAATATATTTCTATTGACACACATCAAATATAAAAACCATGAAAAGCATTCGGCAAAGGCTTAAGCTACTGTGAAATCATTGGGTGTATGGCTTGAATAAGGGATGGAAGTTTAATTTAGATTGAGAACTGGTGAGCATATTGTAAAATAATTCATTGATAATTCAATGATGATTTGACTATAAACTATTTTGATGGATTACCATTTACAGATATAATTTTTACCTCCCAAGACTTAACATTCTCCAATTTTTGTCATCCTCCATATGAATGTTGCGTTTCACCAAATACATTTGCAGACATCCATACTTTTATTTTGGAAAGCAATCATCAACAGTTGTGCCTATTTCCTAATGCCTTACAGACTAATCCAGAAAATGAATAATAATCAAATAAAATGTTTATTATTATTCATTTTTTACTTTTTTAATTGTAAAAATCGTTTTGTTAACTCATTCACAAATGTATTCAGAAATGTAATATATGACAGAGCGCCCTTCACCAATTTTTTCAGGTTTTGTTTTTTCATGCTTATGTGCCGATCAAGCACTGGCCATGGCCTCGAGCAACGTAATTTTCTTTGACACAAGGGGGCAGCATTTCCCTTTTTTTCCATGTTAGTGCTTCCATGTTAGTGTTTTTAAAGCGCTATATAAACCAACATTGCATTGTATTTTGGACATCCGCGCTCATTTCAAGCTCATATAACTCCAGAGCCATATCATTTAGTGTCACATTTTGGTTGGCGACCAACGGGTGCCGCTGTCGGCCCCGCCTGCAGCTGTACAGGTGTTGGTCGTGTCAATCAGTGGCAGCCGGTCACGTTCTGGTTGGCGACCAATGGGTAGTGCTGTCGGCCCCGCCCTCAGTTGCACCAGTGTTGGTCGTTTTCATCAGTGGCAGTTAAAAGGACTCCCGGCATGACCATTCAGTGTCGGGTCATTGTACTGTGAATGTGTATGCTTCACCCTGTCAGGTTTGTTTCATCTTGGCAGATTTTTACTCATGGTTTTCTTTGACACTTTGTACTTTTGTGTTCGGATGACTTTGATGTTTTAGATTTTGTTCCTGTTGACTTTATTTTAATACAATTTGTCAAATACAACCTCCCTCCTGCCTGCTTATTTGGGATCCACAACTATCTACCAACTCCAAAACCGTGACATTTAGCAATTAACTCTTTTTTTCCAGATGAAAGGAGACAATCCAAGGTTTCTAACGCTATTTTGAACGTTCATGTATCCTAAAACTCAACATTCTGTGGGTCCTGGAATTCAAGTGACAATGACAAAAACACTGGAACTGGAGTGGACACATTTTTGGGAGTGAATGAGTGAAACTCGGCATTTTAAAACATTTGATCCACCGAGGTAAAGCAGCCAGACGTATAAAGGCCAGAAATGGACGGTAAGCACACTTCTCCTCCTCAGCTCCCCTACTGTCTTTACGCCTGTCGTGTTTGCATGCCTGCCTTGTACATCACAGTCAAATGGGATTCCAATAATAAAAGGCTTTCCAATGATGTGCAGCACATTGGAGGGCTGAGATGGAATATCAAAGAAGCATTGTTCCCTTTTTGCTCCTCGCCCGACCTCACCTCCAATTGTCTGCACCAATTGATTTAGCTAAGGGGATTTGACCAGCAGCACTGAGATGAGATGGCTGGCCGAGTGCAGGGTGCTATTCAGATACAAGGAGGACAGAGAGATTTAAAGCAGAGGCTAAAACACCTCACCTTGGTGCGTCCTTCTCTATATCTCACCTCCCCCTCACCCCCCAAATTATTAGCGTCATATATTTTTTATTCATTATTGACTGGAGTCCCTTATGTCAGGCTTCAATCAATTATTTTATTCCACATTAAAGTGTAAAATGGGAGCTGGTAACAAAATCCAGCAATGATAAAACTGCATAGTATTGACTGTTGGGTATGTTTTACTAAGCTGTTCCCTTAAGTCACAGGTGTCAAAGTCAAGGCCCGGGGGCCAAATCCCGCCCAACACATCATTTTATTCGGCCCGCGAAAGCAAATGAAGCATGTTGAGTGCCATGATGCTTGATAAAGTCTGAAGCAAAATTTGAAATTGTCGTATGTAAGCCACAATAACGGTCATTATTTTTTACTTCAAATTTTAAAACTAGTTGTTCATTCATTTGTTGTGCGCTGTATTTTTAATGTCTGGAGCGGATTAAACATTCTAAAGGATTCCTCAAATTCGTAATGACCCCCGAGAGGAAACCGTAATTACAATTTGGCTCGCGGCAAAAAATGACTTTGACACCCTTGCCTTAAGCGGATGTTTTAATACACGGCGATCAGGTGACTTACCACTCCCATGGATTTTTTTTCATCATATTTTGGTCAGAATTTATCTCATTATTTTTTCAAAAATAGGATGGAAACAAAGAAAAACAATACAATAATCCCTCATATTGCCACTTTGCTGCTGTGAAATGTAAATTTCTCCACTGTGAGACTAATAAAGGCATATCCAATCCAATATCCAATATTGTGCTTTAATTATCTAGCTATCTATCTCGCTAGCTAGCTATTTCCTATCTATTTGCAATCTAGCTGGCTGGTCGCCTAGCTAGCTGGCTATCTATTAGCTATATGGCTATCTGGCTGGTTGGCTGGCTATCTGGATGGCTAGATTTTAGCTATCTATTGGCTAGCGGCTTGGAATTGAAGCGGATTTATGTGGGACAGATGTGAGACAATCTCTTTTTGTCGATGGATGCTACAGCTTCATGTTTGCTTTCAACATTTAGCTTGTAGAAGATGTGGACATTCCACCATGATGTCCCACTGCTGAAAAGAATGCTTTGATCTTCTCTTTCATCTAGAACTGTCACAAAGAGGGCACCGCAAGTGCTGAAGAATGAATGACTCTCTGTGCCTTTGGGTTGTCATATTACTAATTTATTTATTTTTGTTGTTTTTTGACTTCAAGATTGCTTTCTGACTTCAAATGGCTGCCGCTGCTCACCCGCACAAAAAAAAATAAGTTCTTTAGCTAGCTAGCTTTCTATCTATTTGAGTTACTTCCGGGTTGAGTGAACGCTAGTTCTAATCTAATAATAATAATAATAATAATTATTATTATTATTATTATTGTAGCAACTGAGGCTTGAACAAAGCGCTAACATAGAAAAAAGGCAACCCTGGAAACAAATGAATTGGTTGAGTAGGTACAAAAAGGGTAAACGTGGGAAATTGGAGCAGAAAATTAATCAATTGAGAGACAAAACTGTACATTCTTCCCTGTTTCGACTGTGTGAATAGAATCGGGCCTAAGCCACCTTTTATTTTATTTATTTTTTAATGGAAGGAGATCATGTGACTGCACACACCGCCTCCTTCTGGCTGCTTGACTGGAGCCATCTTGTTTAGAGTGATGGCTCACTCACGCAGGTTCACGGCCGCTATTGTAAAATCAGCCAGCGTTTAATTGAAACAAATGACTATAATAATAGAACATTATCCCTGCAGGCACCCACCCGTGACAGCTTTAATTAGGGGCGCGCTCGGGAGCCATCCTTCAAAACGCGCAGTAAACATGAGCCTGCAGGCTGTGGGCTTGTAGAAGGGAAACTGAGTGTGTGAAGGGGGGGGGTTCCTCACAATCTGCTCAAAGCTACTTGCCGTTTGCCCCGAGGGCACGGTGCGCTAACGATGGTAAGTTGCCGCCGCCGCCACCGCCTCCCCGCCCGCCCTCTCCCCATCTTTGGTTTAGCGAGCTTTGCATGCTCGTTGGGGTGGGGAGTAATTTACACCGAATTAATCCGTTGAGCGATTTATGAATCATACATTGGAGACAAACGCTGCTTTCGATGTGACACGGCGCAGATGCTGAGTCAAGAGAAGCATGGAAAGCACATGCTGCTAGCTTAGTTGGAGATAGATTTCCTTCTTCCTGTGGACAGGTAACATCCGAGTTACAACCGGGTTCCGTTCTGATAAAACAGTCGTAAGTCAAATGGTCGTAAGTCGAAATCCATTCAAAATGGCCGACGTGACGTTTACACGACAGGAGAGTATGCGATGTCAATCTGTTGTTTTAAAGCAACATTTTCTATTGAATAGGACTATATACCAAACTGTTTACAGTTCATTTATAAATTTTATAACTTTTTGTGTCATTTTTATCATCATATATTTCGTATTTTCGATTTTTATTGCTGTATAACTGTACCTGTAATGTATACAAAACTGTTTACTGTACAGTTGATTTACAAACGTTATACAGTAAAGTCTCGTTATATCGATATTCAAGGGAGTCCGAAAAATATCGATATAACCGGGACTGTCGATATATCCGACCCTGTTTGCATGTAATTTTCTCCGTGCGTGCATAGAAATAGTATCGATATAACCGGGACTATCGATATATCCGATATCGATATAACGAGACTTTACTGTACTTACCTTTAAGTGTCGTTTTTATCATTTTACATTCAATATTATTGATTTATATTTTATATTTAGATTTTATATAGAGTGTTAAAGAAGACACATATACGTAAAGAATACAGCTGTTGGAAAATCGCCAGATCGCCCGACACACACGCTCGGACTCAGGCAAAGGAAAATAAGCAGTGTACAGCACTACAGGAGACGTTGCAGAGACGGTATCTACACTGTATAACTACTGTATTGGGTGTAGTCACACAGTAGATTGCTGTGAGAATGTGTGACATGCTTGCTGGCCAAAATTGTAGTATGCGTTGCCGGCTGCTTGCGCGTTGCGGTGCCAGGCGTAGAATAAAAAAAAGGGTCTGGCGGTTGTGGTCATAAGTACGGGTGGTCGTAAATCGCGTTGGTCGTGATGTGGATGTTACCTGTATATTGCAGGGGTTAACATTTAGCCAGTTTCTTCCTTTACAGTACCTGGGATACATTACAAACAATCTAAATTGGAGCTGTATTAGATTTGGCCTCTACTAATCAATTGCGATAACGCTTGTTAGTGATGTACATCATCACATTTTCCTCAGTTTGTTTGACAATGGAGCTTTTTTTTTTAACTGACATAAACATTAACTTCAGAAGTACTCGGGAATGCTAAATGCTAAGCTAACTTGGAGACAGGAGATGTGAGCAGAGCGGAGTCAAGTGGTGCATTCATGTGCGCTCAGTCTGGTCGAGAACCAATTTTCGGTAGTAAACCGAGGCATAAAAAAAGCCTGAAATCTCGAATTGGTCGGCAACAAAGACGTTCGAAAACCAAGGTTTGACTGTCGTTGGACTTTTAGAGTGCCTGTTTGTCCATCAAGTTTGACACTGTGATGTAAGAGTTGGCCTAATTTACAGTATATAATGCTGAGTAATGCAAAGTCAAGGCCCGTGGGCCAAATTCAGCCCGCCACATAATTTTTTCGGCCCGCGAAAGCAAATCAAACTTGTTAAATTCCATGATGATTGCTAAAATCTGAGGCAACATTTCACATTTTTGGATGTCAACCACAATAAAAGTCATTATTCTTGACTTCAGATTTGAAAACGAGTTATTCATTAATTTGCTGTGTGCTCTATATGTAATATTTGAAGGGATTTAAACATTCTAATGGGTTCCCCAAATTCATAACGGCCCTCGAGAGGAAACCATAACTACAATGTGGCCCGCGGCAAAAAATGACTTTGACACCCCTGCTCGTCATGACAACAAAAGCTAGCCTATACAGTCGCTTATTTCCATAGACGACAGTACTTAAAAGCAGGTTCATTTCAATCTGACAAAAATGAGCGTGTAAAGACGACTTTATTTCTTGATCGTTGCGTTATTTTGACAAAATGTCATAGAAATAATAATAATAATAATAATAATAATAAATGTCATTTATAAGCGCCTTTCAAAACTCTCAAGCTCACTTTTCAGTCACAGGATAGTTTTTTTCTGTGGCTGAGCAGCGGCAGCCACATGCGCCAGCGTTCACTCAACCCGAAAATAACTGAAATAGATAGAATGCTAGCGAATAGCTAGCCAGCTACATAGCGAGCCAGCTAGACAGCTAGCCAGATAGATAGCTAAAAGCTACCTAGATAACTAATATATAGCCAGACAGACAGCTAATATATAGCAAATAGAAAACTAGCCAGGTAGCTAGCTAGACATAAAATAGCTAACTGCTAGGTAGCTAGGTAGCTAGCTAGCTAGATAGCCAGATAGCTAGCTAACTAGGTAGACAGCTGGATAGCCAGATAATTAAAAGTGAATAGGAAAAAAAGAAAGAATAAAGTCATTGGTGTGCTAAAAAAGCATGTAAATCCATACAAATACATACTCACAATTCTATTTTAAGAAACTAATGCAACAGCTAACGTTTCGTATGTTATTAACACACCTGGGATCCATTTTAAATTGAGAAAATGCAGAATATGTCTCTTTTGAATATATTGAGAGATCCCATGTCTGCTGTAGAATATGTCTCCAGGTGGTTGTGCTGCTAAAGACTTTAGAAGGGGGGAAAACGTTCAGGGCAACGTGACAACAAGGCAGGTAGTCATGTCATGATGTCCCCCTTGGCGACATCCTCCATGATGCTCATTACAGCTGATGTTAGAACCTCCTTCTCTTTTATATATCTTCCTTATTCCTCCTTTTGCTTTCTTCTATGCCTGTCACACCCCTTCCTTCCTCGGCCCGGGCGTGTCTCAGAGTTCACCTAGCAAAAAGAATCGCATGTCCCGTCTTATATGACAGTAGCGTGGAGGACGCACCAGCCATGACAAGCACACAGGGGAAAAAAAGGATGCTTGGATAATGAGGCTCCTCAGAGCAGAGTCAAACACACTGTGAGTTTGACACCCCCTGTCCTACTATCACCCCTCTGATATAAACGAATGAAATAAAAGTGATGCAGAAGTCATAGCAAGGAAAACAAAAACAAAAAACAAGAAATACATCCTTGTACATATGCTATCAGTTACAAGAATGTGTATTGTGTTCAAATTCATACATCTCCTCAATTTGCGAACGAGATACGTTCCGAGCGGTCGTTCGCAAGGTGAATTGGTTCGTAAATTGATTCAGTGCTATATTTTGTGTGGAATGTATGTTTAAAAGTCTTACATATGTATGTTTAATGTTTACATAAATATGCTTAAGGCTTGTATAAGTAACCTATATTGGGTTGTTCAGACTCTCTCTAACTTACGAATGAGATACGTTCTGAGCGGTCGTTCGTAAGGTGAATTTGTTCGTAAAAAGATTCAGTGCTATATTTTGTATGGAATGTATGTTTACGGCTTATAAAAATACAGTATGTTTAAGGTTTATATAAATATGTTGAAAGGACAACCGACGCCTCCAGACAAGTTGTGTCCATAATTTGTGAAATCACTTCAAATGACTTCTACTGAGCCTATGTTATAAAGATTCCAACGCATATATATATATATATATATATATATATATATATATATATATATATATATATATATATATATATATATATATATATATATATATATATATATATATATTGATGAAGTCTTGTTTTTGAGTTGGTGACGATAGGTATAGTCACGGACCGAGAAAGCAACACACAGTGCATTTTGGGTAAATTCCTTGGTCTGAAAACTTTGTGTTGATCCGTGTTGATGGCGAAATTAGAAGGAAAACACATAAATAACACGATGGTGAATCGTTGTGTGTTGCACCAAGACTACTCTTTTATACGAGCTGACACAAATTCCCAGCAGACAAATCAGCGCATTTCCAATGGAGCTTGGGCGCCATCTTGTGCATTTTCTGGGATGCTACATTGGAGTCCAGATGCGTCAAAATGACACGGAAGGACTTCTTTAATCAATTGCAAACATTTATGCTTTCCTCTTCAGAACTATTTGAATCATATTCATAAATGGAGGAGTAACAAGAAAGCATCTTCTCCGAATCTGAAGCCATTGTTTTGATTCTCAAGCAAGGCAAGATGTCTTGGTAATTTTGAAGTACATTTTTCTTGGTGTTTTTCATTTGACTAAAAATATCGGCCTGCGTGTTTTGGGTATTTTAGATGCCATCAAACGTTTTTCTGATATCAGTTAGGAAACAAAAAAAATTGTGTCGGTTGTCCTTTAAGATAAATAAAACAACTTTATTATGTAGTATATTTTATTTCTTTAATTACAATACAGTAGCAAATTTATGATACATAAAATAAGGTATATTTTGTGTCATTTCAAAGCTTATTTAGTAGAAAAGTATGTTTTATGGAGACCCAGGAACAGATTATTCTCATTTTAATGTTGTCTTATGGGAAATAAATGTTTGGAAGATGAACGTTTTGTCTTACACACACTTTCTGGGAAGCAATTAAGTTTGTGAGTTGAGGTATCACTGTATTTGTATTTTGTTTCTTGTCCTGAGAATGAAATGACATTGAGACTAGACTATTCAGCAGCATGGACTGAAATGAATAAGATTTCTCCTTCATGTACATCTTGGTTACATAAATCATATTGTACTTTCAGGCAGACTGAGTGTGTCAAAATGGTGGCACTGCAGGATGGGGGGGTGGTAGTAGTAGAATTCCCATAGCAGTTGGTGGTTTGCGGGGTCGCTCATTTCTAAGTGAGATGACATAGGCCGGCTATTCACCACCACCGGAGGCTGAATATTCCCACTGATGAAAGCGGAATGAGGCGATAGGCCACAGTGCAATATGGACATGATTTCATGGCATGATAACGCCCAGCAGGGGCCCTTTGGCGAGCTCCAATATGAGACCAAACGCCTTATCTGCGCCATGTATCTGCCTCATCATGCCGGGCGATCCGCCGCGGCCGCATCTGTTTCTTCTTCACTTGAGTGCCGCCGTTGATCACATCAGCGGGACGGAATGACGATGGCGACGAGGCCGAAAACAACAGCGATGGCAACAGGTATGTTGTCGCTCATCTTTCGCAGCATTTTTTTTTAATGGGATGTGATGAATTAAAGTGAACATTTTCTTCGACAGAGATTATACACGATGACCCTGATAATCAATGTTATTGCAAATGCTTTTTATGGTGTGGCACTTCCATATCGAAGGCCGCGTTTGCTCATCGTTTGAAATTACATCTGCGATATGAAGCAAATGCAGTCTAAAAGTTGTCTTGCTGCTTAATTTAATACCATCTCTTTAGAATTTCTGATGAAAATGGAAGAAATGAAGTCAGGGCCCATATCCCCTGATTGCCTGAAGACATTAATTGACTTTTATACACACACACACACACACAAAAGATGAGCCGCCAAACCTAAGCGGCAATAAATATCCCTTTAAAATGATGAGAATGGAAAATAACTGCTCCTTCTTAATGTACAACTACAGTTTCATATCAGACTGCTGGGAAGAAGAAGAAGAAGAAGAAGGGAAAAAAAGCCACTTTCTCCCTGGAGATGAGAAAAGAATTGAATTCTTCCTTATCGGTCATCTATTTTTCTACAGAATGCTATTACTCGCTGCCTGCCGTCGCTAGGCAACAGGACATATTAATAGGAGCCTTTTATTAGCCAGGCTTTACCAGTGCAGAACTAAAATGAGGAAGTGGAAAACATTGAATGTGTTACATAAACCCAGGGAACCTGGTTTGTACAATGTCGGTCTTTGGCCACTTAAGCCTCAGGGTGGAGGTACATGCGACAATAAATAATAAAATATGCAGGGTTATGCAGAAATGTGAAATATAATTACACCATAGAATATCATTGGTAACACAATAAGATAAATAAGATCAAGAGGAGGCATATACACACACAACCACACGCACACACACGCACACACACACACACACACACACACACACACACACACACACACACACACGCACGCACCCGCACACACACACACGCACACGCACGCACACACACACACATTCCCGTTTTAATTAGTAACCTAATACCTTAGTAAGGTCCGGATAACTCCAGATAAGGAGTGAGGACCACCTTTGCTGATAAGTTTAGAGAAGAACTACTATTACATTTGAACACTAAATGTCACCCCATTTCCCACTTCAACTTATTTATATAATAAAAAGTGGACTTGAAACTGAAATACCAGCAGGAGTGAGGTTTCTGAATGGGCACATTCAAAGTGCTCACCCCTGTAATGAAATTGGTTAAAATATCGTTTTACTTTTTGTGGTATGAACTTTTTCCTCTCATTAACCACGCACGCACACACATAAACACACAGTGAGTAAAAAGTGTGTGTATCCAAGTGAAATGAAAATACACACCCAAAAAATCCTGTTGGGTGAATTTGTGAGGACCTCTCTGAAACAGATGCATATGTAGACCCCCTACAAGCCTTTAGAATGAAAATCTTGTGAGGACCGGTCAAAAGGTCCTCACTTGTCAAAAATGTCCTCACTACGTATGGTATAAAACGTGGTCCTCACAAGACTAGAAACACACACACACACACACACACACACACACACACACACACACACACACACACACACACACACACACACACACACATCTCTCATAATAGCAAAAGTACTCCACTCGATAGCAAACCACGTCTGCACTCAAAGGAGATGTGGGAAAATAGTCTGCAAGCCACCATTGCGCTGTTCAACCGTGTGGTTTGGTTCGTTTGCCAAAAACTAGTTTGTATGCCAAGATTATATCCTCGCAAATTTAATGTTCGTAAGGCGAAAAGTTCGTAAGCTAAAGCGTTCGTAAACTGAGGTATCACTGTACGTCTAAACGAGAACACTTGCCATCTCTGGATAAAGTATAATAAACAAACCGCCATGACACCCGTGAGGTGTGTGGATGGCGTCCGCTAACAGATCGCAGATAACGCGTGGACGCCTTCCAGTGTTGATGATACATTTCATCATCGGCTCCGTATTCAAACGAGCACACTGGAGGAGACTCTGACGAGAGCTAATATGTCACGCGCCATTGAGCAAAAGAGGCCGAGGTCATTTAAATTTCAGCGGTCTCATTTTCAATAACGCTTAATAGAAAATTAAGCACTTCTGTTCAAATAGATGGCGGCTAGCACCGTTGCGAGCTTATATACAACCATATGACATGTAGACGGGCTGTGTTTGTTTTGTTTTTGTTATTGTTGTCAAAGTCGGGAACAAAAGACCAAAAAACAAGGGCACCCGGTGAGTCCGGTGAGATGAGCATCTCCGCCGAGCTGCGTTGTTAAGATCAGTGTAACCTGAGCAAAGCTATTAAATGTCTAATGTGTTTTGGAATCTGGAGATGCAGTGACAGAAGGGACATGGACAGAGGTTGCAGCGGAGCGCCACGGAGAAGGAGGATATTTGTATGGATGCGAGATTACAATTTCCAACATCATCATTATCATTAAACTGGTATTATTCATTCATAAAATTATGGCGGTCATTGTTTTAATAATAATAATAATAATAATAATAATAATAATAATAATAATAATAATAATAATAATAATAATAATAATTTCATTTAATTTCTAAGCGCCTTTCAAAACTCTCAAGGACACTTTACAGTCAGTCTTTACAGTTTTAATGCTTTCCTATGAGAAATTAATTTTTGGGATACACACTTTTCTCCTTACACACTCTATCTGGGAACGAATTAAGTTTGTAAGCCAAGGTATCACTGTACCTCTGAAGTGCTCCCATTGCCACCAGAAAATGAGCATTAACCAAAGTTTCTAAGTTTGAAAATAGTAAATGTTGAAGTAAAAGTAGATCCACTCATCGGTGACAAGAGAAAAAAAAGCGTCTGTTGTTGTCATGACAACCTCTGATCGGCTTTTTCAACAGCCAGGACACTTGTGTGATATCTCATATACTTCTGTGTGATGCTTCGCCATGCACACTATTTGGCTGATATCCTATCAATATTTTCCTCCATATTTGGAAGAGGCTTGATTCTGATCTGAAGATATGACATTTCATCCACTCACTGTTAACAACAATCCAAATAGTGCCTCTTGAGAGGCCCCCCCCCCCCCCCCCCCAAAAAAAGTGATTGCGCCATGAACTCGGGAGCGTAAATCAAACCGTAGAAAACTCTATCTAAACTCTGTTTCATGGAGCAAACCAAACATGCGCTGCCTCCAATAGCTCCCTGAACATGTTTACCTATCACCGCAATAGGTCTCCACTCATTTCTCCACATAATTAGCCCATTTACTTTCTGCTTTTATGCGAGCACCTGCAACGAAAGACTCTCATCGCCTCCTGTACATGCGCCATACTGAGGCTTGATGTTATTTCGCGCAAGTGAATTACTTCGAAAATACACAATAATGAAATCCACATATGCTCATTTTGAAAAAGAGTCACCTCTTTGCAATTCAGCCCTCCGTCCCCTCCCCTTCCATCTCCACTCTCTCCATCCAAGTCTATTGCGCTCTTCTTTTCATTGCCCAGCTCACGCATTGAATCTGCCTGATGAAAACAGATCTCACTGCAGCGCCACAATAGAATGGCTGATGCAGGAAAGATGAACCCTAATGGATTTCTTTTTTCAACGTGCTCAAGATTGAATATAAGCCCCTGACCTCCAGATGTAGTGGATCCATTTCAACAGCAGAGATATTGTTTATGGTGGTGTGCACGCGTGCAAGCATGCACTCACACACACATACACACGGTAGGTGTGTGGAGGTGGGGGGTGGGGCAGATCATGGTCCACCTCATCAAAATGAAATCATCTCATCTCATCCGAGAAAGACCAAAATTAAAAATTAACCCCGCTTTACTGTCGATGGAGCTATTCGTGTTTGAGTTTGTTTAATTACTTGGCTCGACAGACTGTGTCAAGGTAAAGGCAGAGATTTAATAGAAATATGAATTCCTTCACAGCACAAATGAACCTTGATCCGCTACGCTTTGGTAGCTTTGACAGGCAGCAGACTAGCAGACTATTTGATTTAGACCTTTTTTTTTATTTTCAGCAGCAAAGTCCTTTCATTACTTTGCTGCTGTGAAATGTACATTTCTCCACTGTGAGACTAATAAAGGCATATCCAATCCAATCCAATCCAAAGCTTGAAAGTGAAAAACATTTTTTTTTAAATATAATAAATGTGTGCACCCAGGTAACATTGCTATTTAAAGTAAAGTGATACCTTGGCTTACAAACTTAAGTGGTTCCCAGACAGTGTGTAAGGCGAAAAGTGTGTATCCCAAAAATGTATTTCCCATAGGAAACCATTAAAATGAGAATAATCAGTTCCCAGGTCCCTGTTAAAACATAAATTTCTACTTTCTACTTTTCTAAGCCTTAAAACTACACAAAATATACATTATTTTATGTATAATAAATGTGCTATGGTATTATAATTTAATACATAAACTGTACTGTATAATAAAGTCATTTTATTGACCTTTGTGATGGTCGATGGCTTGATGGAATGGAGTGGCCGGTTTCATCAGCATTAAACACTTGATGAGGAATGTAACCTTCTTATTTCACCATCTTGAGGAACGATCCCTTGTAGGTGCTTTCTTTGTGATAATTTTATCGAGTTCCTCATCAATTGTGTTCTGTTTAGCATGGTTGATGGCTTTTTGCATGAAGTGCACAGATGGCTTGTGCGGGTTGTTTGTGGAGCCTGATTGATGGGACATTTTAACCTTGCAATCTACAATCTGCCTTTGAACTATCAAAGTTGAAACTCTCTCACAGTCGTCTGCCTGTCTCTTTAATGTTCAGACACTTGTGAAAATGGCTCCAGGGGCTGGATAAAATACAAAAAATAAAAATATCAAGAAAATTCCAGTGGGTGCTACCAAGCCAATTTTAGGGGTTAACCCTACTAATAAATGCAATTTTAACATTATTCATGACCTGGACAGAAATTACAGCGTGCCTGATCGAGCGCTGTCTCGGTGGGAAAGGTCATGACTAAAATGTGAATGAAGATAAATGACATGAATCCATTTCCCCAAGGTGATGGTGGGGGTTTTCTACTTAAGCGATATTCCACATAATCTACAGCACTGTAGTTATATTTCAGAATCAAGCCCATGTGCTGACTGTTTGGCCCGAGATCGCCTCTGGTCGGTATAAATGCTCCAAAATGTTCTGCTTGACCTTGATGTAAATCTGTTGGTATATGTAATGTACACTATATATTTTCTTTTCATGCACAGACTTCTCACTCTAAACACTAGATCAAAATCAAGTATCAACATATTTTAGGTATTTATGTATTAATGTGTGTATTCATGTGCGTATTCATGTGCGTATGTATGTGCGTATGTATGTGCGTATGTATTTATTTGTGTATTTCGTGTATTTATTTATTTATTTATTTATTTATATATATTGCCTGTCGATACTGGTTCTCCAGATCCACACTTAACTCAATCTAAAACAATGTGTATGTGGCCTTTCTTGGACAGTAGGCAGAGTACACCCTGTACTGGTTGCCAGCCAATCATTGGACACACATTCACATGCTATGGATGTTTTTGAAATGTGGGAGGAAACCAGTGTAGCCAGAGAAAACCCACACAGGGGTGGGGAGAACATGCAAACTTTAAACAGGAAGGCCTGAGTCAGAATCAAGAGCAATCATGTAAGCTTTACCCGCCTGAGATGTTTGGCCTGTCTCAAACTGCGTGCGACGTTCTCAAAGACACCATAGTCGAAGATGGACAGTTATTCATTTGCATGATAAAGGACTCCCATCAAAAGAAACGTTAACTCATTCGCTGCCAGAGGTGAAAAATGTGTCGACTCCAGTGCCTGGGTTTTTGTCATTTTCACTCAAATTCCAGGACTCACACAATATTGAGTTTTAGGACTACATAAATATTTAATGCAGCGTAAGAAATCTTAGACTCTCTTCGTTCATCAGCATAAAAGAGTTAATTCCTAAATCATATGGGTCTGGAGTTATATGAGCTTGAAATGAGGGCGGATGTCCAAAATACAATGCAATAAATACAAATTGGTTTACATAGCGCTTTAGCAAAAGCTGAAGCTAGAACAACGTGCAAACATGGAAAAATAGGAAATGCTTGCCCCTCGAGGAAGTGAAAAAACATTGCCAGAGGTCTGACCAGCACTTTATCGGCAGTGCCCGCGAGAAAAAAACAAATTCAGGAATGGCGCTCCACATCACATTTTCAATTCCCGAATAAATTCGGGAATGGCAGTGAATGAGTTAAACATAACCAGGTGAAGCTGTTCAAATCACAAATCAAATTCAACCGTCTAGCTCAGTGTTTCCCAAAAATGACCAAAGACACACAAAACAATATCAGAAAAAAGTATACACAGTATGCTCAAGTAATTATAAGCTTTTTAGAATGTGATTTTTTGAACACACAGTATACGATTCTGTCGAATGAATGGCAACACTGACTCATTAGCCGTGCCGCGGTTGGGAATTACTGGTCTATCTGGCGTCTGACTCCATTGCTTTGTACTCACCGAGGGCATCTGGCTGGAGACCAGCTGTCCATCTTGCGCCAGCATGTTGGACATCATAAGAGTGGGCAGCTCGGGGTAGGAATAAGGATTCAGAAGTCCGTTGTGGGACAGTGAGTGGCAGAGGTAGCCTGTGGAGTCATGTTCCATCAGGTGGAGCAGTGGAGGCTCTGGGTGGTTGGGCGGAGTGATGGGGGGAATCTCATAGTCCTCGTCTCCGTTGCCACTGGCCGATCCGCCGCCGCCACCGCCACTGCCACCGCTGCCTCCGCCGCCACCTCCCGCTCCCCCACTGTTGTTGCCGCTACCGCCGCCAGTCTGAGCCGTGTAGTTCTGTGAAAGAAAGAAATATGTTTGAATAGTAGAAACCTTGGACTGTTCTGAACATTTTTAACTTCAGATGGATTAGGTGACCTGAAGCTAATTCCAACTGACTTTGGGCTCGAGAATCGATCTTCATTGTGGTTCACTGCTCCCCCAACCTTAGAACAGGGTATCCGTCACTTAGTCATGCTAATGAGGTGAAACCAGAGCCAGGGACAGAACAATAGAGCTAATCAGATTGGCTTCAGGGAGTAGTCCACTGCTCCCCCAACCTGAGATCAGGGACCTATCAGAGCAAGGTTCTGGCACAGGGACCTATCAGAGCTGAGGTCTGGCACGGCCACCTCTGTCAAGTAGTGATATAGGGCCAGGGTTACCAGCACAACTTTAGTTCGCTGACGAAGCTCTTTGAATGAGAAGCGAAAGGTCCGACACCTTCAAAGAAGTACAGATGGCAGCTGAAGAAACCTTATAATCGATGGACCACTCCTGTACGGCTTAGAGCTTACACAGACGTATCCTAGCTAAACCATGAATGTCTTGTGTGCTTTTGTTTGAGGAGAAGCTACACAGGTATTGCTACAAGGAGAAAATAGATCATTCTTTTCCGTCAGAAATAAAACCCAAAACAGTTTGAATATTGCTGGTCAAGCTAGTAGCTGGTGCTAGTGCGACCTTAGCTAACAAACACTATCTTGATTCGCAGTTCAACAGCTATTAACCAGTTAATGGCTCGGTTCTGGTCACTATTGTCCACAGACCCAATGATTATATGGCACCGCATTGATGAAAAGGAAAAGATGGACCACTCCTGTACGACTGAGAGCTTACACAGATGTATGGCACCGCATTGTTTATTTCACCCAGCGTCACTCCCAACCAAATCACGGATGGAAAAACTCAATGCGCGGGAAGTATGATGTTGATTAGCTTCACTGGCAAACCTCAGAACTGCTTTCCTCACGCAAAAATTCTCAGTCACTGGTCATTAGTTGATTTTTAGGAATATTCACACATAAGGGCAATTTAGAGTCTTCAATGAACTACATTTGGAATAGTTTTGAATGTCGGAAGAAACCGGGGTATTAGGTAGCTTGCGGTAAGCTTCAAACATTGATTCAGAACTCAAACTGTGAGGTAGACTTGCTCACCACCAGGCTTAAATGGAAACACCATTTTTTATAAAGGCCTGTGTTTAAATGTTTTCAGTATTCACAGAAACATATGCCCTCCTCACTCCCGAAAAAAAAAAATCATCTGTTTTCAATCAAGAAAAGTCAAAGTCACACTACTACACCGACAGTATGTGTACACTATCCAAGATGGAGTGCAGACCCCAATGAATGGACTACATCATAAAAATACAAACATGCTAGCTCAAAAACATTTTTTTTTTTATTTCTCGTGTCTATAAGCAGTGAGGAGGGTTGTAACAAAAATATATTTTGAATTGGAAAATCTACCCCAAATCAATACATATCGAATCTCTGGGGGGAATGAAAAGTCATATCGAATCGTCTTTTTTTTTTGTGGAAAGATGCACATCTCAATGAATTAGGAAGCTCGGCTACTTGGTTAATGATGTTTGAGGGCAAATGTTGGATATTTTTCTCATCTCCAGAGAACGCATCACACTTTTAACTCAGTCACTGCCATTCATAAATATATTCGGGAATTGCAAATATGACGTAGAGCGCCGTTGCCATTTTTTTTCTTGTTTGGGTGCCGATAAAGCGCTGGCCATGGCCTCTGGCAATGTTTTCCCTTCCACAAGGGGGAAGCATTTCCCTTTTTTCCATGTTAGTGCTTTGTTCCAGCTTCAGCTGCTGCTCGAGCGCCATATAAACCAATATGTATGTATTGCATTGTATTTTGGACAACCACCCCTATTTCAAGCTCATATAACTCACACATAACACATATAATTTAGGAATTAACTTCCTTTCTATTTCAAGATGGCCAACGCAACACAATGCACACATATGTAATATCACCCAAATATGTTTGCCAACCAGGATTTATTGTTGAATATCAAACAGCTCTAACATTTACGGCGTGTCTGCTGGGATGGTTGTACGAATACACACCCACCACGACAAAATAAATGCTCAGGATAATCTTTGAATTACACCTGCTAATCGGGTGTTTGCTGTCTCAGAATTGTGGAATATTCTCAAATTCAATCAGATTACTGGTATGTAATCATTTTTTTCTTTCGGTTATTCATCTGTCTTGCATGGTCCCATCTGACTTTGCCAAGATGTTTTAAAAAATGCTCACTTTTCAGCCCTTGGTTACGTTTTCAATTCAAATTTCGTTTCATGACATTTATTGCAAAAATAAATGAATAAACAAACAAAAAATGAAATACGGCGTGTCCAAACCAAACAGCTCCACAAAGAAAGAGAGAAAAAAAATAGCCAAGGCAGTCAATAGGGAGCAAAAAAACAATCATTAACTGAAACGACTCCCATTGTAATGACTGTGTCAAATTAATCATCACAAATAATATTCCGGTGTCAGCCATTCAAGGGTTTTTTAATAGAATTTTTATGATTCACGTCATGCGGCATACATCAAAAAGTCAGTCCGGCAACATTTCTCAAATCAATTCAATATCATCTTTGTGTAGGCTGTCATGCTCGACGGCAGAGTGGTCATTTATCTCGGCGGCAGATACTTTTAGGAGAAGATGGGTGAAGGGGGGGAGGGGGGGGGGAGAGAGAAAGAGACAGAGAGAGGGAGAGAGAGAAAGACGTGTTGTCATTTTTCTCCCTCAAGGTGAGCGTATTGTTCACCGGGTTCAACAGCTACGCTGTGCCATACCCAGACATACAATTTAAATAAAAATCATATATACTATATGATTACAGTAATACCAGAAATAACACCCTTTGAAGTTATTCTGAAAATCTAGAACGAAAAATGAATGTTTTCATAAAAATTACAGCAAAATCAAGACGAATATATTTCAGGATATTGCATATTAACAAAACAGACAGAAAACTTATCAAAACAGACAGAAGACTAAAGTGACCTTGAGAGTTTTGAAAGGCGCTAAAAAATAAAATGTATTCATTATTATTATTACTATTATTATTATTATTATTATTATTATAAATTAAATAAAAATACACTCCTGTAATCAAATAACTTACAAAAACACAAACGTTGGGAAACGACTGAGTGTTTCGAAAAGGATCTCCCTGTACTGTGTTATTTGCAAATTCAATGAAAAAGCAAAATCACAACAAACGGAACAGCCAAATTATTTTCCGCTTACAAGAGAGAGAGAGAGAGACAGAGAGAGAGAGAGAGAGAGAGAGAGAGAGAGAGAGAGAGAGAGAGCAAGCAGGTTGTAGCTTTCAGCCGAATTGAAATCCATTTGAAAACCTTTTGAACCAGGCTTTTAATTTGACGTTTTTATGCTCATCCCTTAAAGGACAACCAACGTCACTTTTTTGCTTCCTAACTGACATCAGAAACATGTTTTATAGCATCTAAAATACCCAAAACACGCAGGCTGATATTTTTAGTCAAATGCAAAACACCAATAAAAAGTGTCCAAAACCTGCAAAAAATTGAGCTGCGAATTGGGCATTTTCAGAAAGTCCCGCCCCCAGTTCGTGACGTAACGCCAAGACGTCTCGCATTGCTGGACAATCAAAGCAATGGCTTCAGATTCGAGAATATGCTTTCTTGTTACACATCCAGTTATGAATATGATTCAAATAGTTCTGAAGAGGAAAGCATACATGTTTGCAATTGATGAAAGAATTTATTCCGTGCCATTTTGAGGCAACATTGGGGGGAAATGTATCACTAAAAAAGAGGCAGAAAATGGCGACCAAGCTCCGTGTGAGGAATGAATTAGCCTGTTTCCACAGGCTGATACATTCCTTACATGGAGCTTGGTCGCCCTCTTCTGACTCTTTTTGGTGCAACATGACGTTTTCAGACCAAACAAGTACAGCAAAATATATTGACGTGATGGAAGGACTGCTACAATGTGTCCTTTTTTTCGGTCAGGGGCGTACCTTTAGTGACATCACATACGGACTTGTCACCAACTCAAAAACAAGACTTCCGGAATATTCAGCGCGAGTCTTATAACGTAAAATATAGCTACATGCGGTGGAATCTTTGTAAAATACACTCAGTAGAAGTCATTTGAAGCCATTTTACAAATTATGGACACAACTTGTCCGGAGACGTCGCTTGTCCTTTAAACTTAATTCGAAACAAAATTGATCACCTCCAGCCTCGAGAAAAGGTTGACACGAGTTTTCAGCGGCTAACCTTTGAAGATATATGTTTTTCTTTTATGTACAAACCTTTGGGATTTGCTTATTATTGTTTGGTCTAATGGATGAGAAAAGCACAATTTCCTGAGATTCAATATCCCTTCATAATTGTTGGAAGGAAATGGGATTGTCCACTATAAACATGCAAGCCATTGTGCGTGTCCTTTACCCTTGTGCTCC
The DNA here is from genome assembly GCF_051943395.1 of Hippocampus bargibanti. Taxonomy (NCBI): domain Eukaryota; kingdom Metazoa; phylum Chordata; class Actinopteri; order Syngnathiformes; family Syngnathidae; genus Hippocampus; species Hippocampus bargibanti. The sequence goes on from NC_142745.1 coordinate 12,249,419, forward strand.
GAACGGGTGCCATCTTTGGATGATCATGGTGCAGTGTTCGTCAACATTTTTGTTTGCTGTCTGTCTATGTGTGTGTGTCGACAAAACCAGTGATAGTTTCATCCATTTGATCAAATGTGTACATGTCAAGGACATCCCCGGTTGGATTGTGGCCGGATGAATCATTCATACAACTCCATTGAGAATGCATGTTTTTCTTTCTGAATTCAATATTTCACTCTGGCACATATTGTACATATACTGTACTGCACTGCATACGGGAGGAGCTTTCTGAAAACTATGCTCCAAACAAAGAAAAGACATTTGGATGTATCCCGAGTTTACTCTGCAAATACAGTGGTGTACCTCTATTTATGTAATACAGTGATACCTCAGCTCATAAGAAACCATTAAAAATGAGAATAATCAATTCCCAGGTCCCCGTAAATTACAAATAAATGAGAGTTGAAAAAATAACCAATATGACCATCATTTTTGCCCCCTTTACTGTAGTTCATGATCTGAGAAGTGATTTTTCCTTTGCCTTTTGTAAAGAACTGAACCAGGGATATTTGCTTTTGTCGCCTTTTAACAATCCTTTCAAAATCGCACGACTGGTGGGTGATTCACATTTATGTCGAACTTTTAGAATTAAAAGCCATCGTTCCTCACATCGAAAATGATGATTGATAAACAATTAGGATCACGCTGTTTACATATGTCCAATATGGGTCATGATTTGACTGCGGACTGGCTACCACAGTGGGAGTTGCAATTGCCGCTTGTAACATTTTAATTAAGTGGCGCGTCTCTGGACCGTAACCGTTGCATTGCAGTGCACCTTCCGTGGGAAGGAAACAGATGAAGAGACAGTTGGCGTGGGACTGAGCGAAAAGATATCATTGATTGGGGAGCGCTCCAGCTTGTCTTTTTATTTTGGCACACGTTTAATCCTCCCTCTGTAGCCTTGCCTGCGTAGTCAAGGCCTTTTGGAGATGATATTGACTGTGGCTAATGGCTCATTAGCTGCACTTTTTTTTGTTATTACATTATTGTTAGGATGCTTGCACGTACCGCCATCCAGGACAAAATGGAATTAAGTCCTATAACAATTCCATCATGTTATATTTACAGTAATAATGAATGAAGATTGAGGTGAAAATAGATTTACAAGCACAAATATTTCCTCTTTAACATGTCAAGTGCTGTATAGTGCCTCTTTGCAATTTTTTATGATGCAGCGCGTTCTTCCGGAAACAAATTCCTTGTGTGTTCTACATACTTGGCAATGAAGATGATTCTGATTCTGATACATACGGTTGGATATTAAGACAGTCTGTCGGATATTTAGACAAATACACAAACAAACAGACAGACAGCGTTAATTAACAATCCAAATCAATCAATAGATCAATATATTGGTAGGTAGGTAGGTAGCTAGCTAGCTAGGTACCTAGGTAGTAGCTAGGTAGCTGGGAAGCTAGGTAGCGAGGTAGATATGTGGATGGAGTGATAGAGCAGATTGAATTGGATTAGATGTACCTTTACTCGTCTCGCAGTGGAGAAATTTACATTTCACAGCAGCAAAGTTATGAAAGGAAGAGGAAAGAAGTAGAAAAACAAAATACAGGAGCTGCTGGAAAGGCAGCCACTTCCGCGTCGCCATCTTGAGGTCAAAAAAACAAAAAAAACTAAATAACAATATGACAACACAAAGACGCAGAGAGTCATTCATATTTCATCACTTGCTCTACCCTATTTGTGACATGCAGCAGTTCTAGATGAAAAAGGAGAGGATCAAAGCATCATTTTCAGCAGTGGATCAGGGACGTCATGGTGGAATGTGCACATCTACTACAAGCTGAATGTTGAAAGCAAGCACTCAGCTGTAGCATCCGTTGACGAAAAGATAGCAAGAAAGAGCGAGAGATAGAGAGAGATCCTGCACAACAAGGGACAGAGAGAGATGGAGCGAGACAGACAGACAGACAGATCGATAGATGTGATCCCAAAGAACATTTCTGTAGTTTAAAATACTGTGGACCCAACACAATTCAGTCAATGAAGAAAAAAAACACTGTTGTATGCTGTGACAGGAAGTCAAGTCACACTTTGTTGTGAGATTGCCCAGTGAGGGTTGTTAGCGTATCCAAAAATGGCATCACCTCATGAAAAAAAAGGAATCACCGCAAATTTGTTTGCTTTCCAACTGGCATTTGTTTGGTTCATGTAAAAGTAATGGAATAAACTGTTTGTTGATCAATTATTGAAATATTTGCCATTGTAAACATTGCATATTTACGATTAACATGCAGGCAAGATAAAGCCGATAAAGTGCTGGGCAGATCTCTGGCAATGATGTTTTTTCCCTTCCATGAGGGGGCAGCATTCGCCTTTTGTACAGCCACCTACACTTGCACCTAATATAACTCCACACCCATATAACTTAGTAATTAACTCTTTTTTCCAATGAAAGGGAGTCTAACGTTTCTTATCCTGCATTGAATGCTTATGTAGTCCTCCATCCAATCCATCCATCTGTTTTCCGTACCGCTTAAGGAGCTTTCTGAAAACTATGCTCCAAACAAAGAAAAGACATTTGGATGTATCCCGAGTTTACTCTGCAAATACAGTGGTGTACCTCTATTTATGTAATACAGTGATACCTCAGCACATAAGAAACCATTAAAAATGAGAATAATCAATTCCCAGGTCCCCGTAAATTACAGATAAATGAGAGTTGAAAAAATAACCAATATGTCCATCATTTTTGCCCCCTTTACTGTAGTTCATGATCTGAGAAGTGATTTTTCCTTTGCCTTTTGTAAAGAACTGAACCAGGGATATTTGCTTTTGTCGCCTTTTAACAATCCTTTCAAAATCGCACGACTGGTGGGTGATTCACATTTATGTCGAACTTTTAGAATTAAAATATACATATTGTCAACATAAAACTACAATACTCATTCATTGCCATTCACAAATGTAGTCATGAATTGAAAATATGACGTAGAGCGCCATTCCCAAATTTGTTCAAGTTTTTTTTTTTTTTTTTCGTGTCGATAAAGCGCTGGCCATGGCCTCTGGCAATATTTTTTTCTTTTCCACAAGAGTGCAGCATTTCCCATTTTTCCACAAGTTAACGTTTTGTTCCAGGTTCAGCTGTTGTTAAAGCGCTATATTAGTTAAAGCAACAGAGTCATTGACTCTGTTGAGTCATTTCAGACCCTGATAACAAACAATGGCTGAAATGTGATTGGTTTAATGTTTAAATACGAAAACACACGTCTGGAAGCAGCGCAACAGGGGAAAAGTAAAGAAATTAAGCTGAAAGACAATTTGTAATGATTTAATCAGAATTCATGGACAGAATATAATTAACATCTGTCCGTGATTCAGATATTTTTAGGCCTGCAGAGAAGGCTTTGCAGGCCTAGACGGTCCGCCACTGAGAATACATGAATTCAAGGAAAATTATATTATTATATATACTAAGACAAAAACCAAATTTAAAAAGATACATTAAATAGAAGTTTTTAAGAAAGTTAATCAATTGCAGATTGAGTATAAAAAGCCATCGTTCCTCACATCAAAAATGATGATTGATAAACAATTAGGAACACGCTGTTTACATATGTCCAATATGGGTCATGATTTGACTGCGGACTGGCTACCACAGTGGGAGTTGCAATTGCTGCTTGTAACATTTTAATTAAGTGGCGCGTCTCTGGACCGTAACCGTTGCATTGCAGTGCACCTTCCGTGGGAAGGAAACAGATGAAGAGACAGTTGGCGTGGGACTGAGCGAAAAGATATCATTGATTGGGGAGCGCTCCAGCTTGTCTTTTTATTTTGGCACACGTTTAATCCTCCCTCTGTAGCCTTGCCTGCGTAGTCAAGGCCTTTTGGAGATGATATTGACTGTGGCTAATGGCTCATTAGCTGCACTTTTTTTTATTATTACATTATTGTTAGGATGCTTGCACGTACCGCCATCCAGGACAAAATGGAATTAAGTCCTATAACAATTCCATCATGTTATATTTACAGTAATAATGAATGAAGATTGAGGTGAAAATAGATTTACAAGCACAAATATTTCCTCTTTAACATGTCAAGTGCTGTATAGTGCCTCTTTGCAATTTTTTATGATGCAGCGCGTTCTTCCGGAAACAAATTCCTTGTGTGTTCTACATACTTGGCAATGAAGATGATTCTGATTCTGATACATACGGTTGGATATTAAGACAGTCTGTCGGATATTTAGACAAATACACAAACAAACAGACAGACAGCGTTAATTAACAATCCAAATCAATCAATAGATCAATATATTGGTAGGTAGGTAGGTAGGTAGCTAGCTAGGTAGCTGGGAAGCTAGGTAGCGAGGTAGATATGTGGATGGAGTGATAGAGCAGATTGAATTGGATTAGATGTACCTTTACTCGTCTAGCAGTGGAGAAATTTACATTTCACAGCAGCAAAGTTATGAAAGGAAGAGGAAAGTGTCACGTTTTTGCGAGGTGGTGATGGCGGGTTCGGATCCCATCAGGCCGCCGCCCGTCGTATGCTGGAGAGGCAGCGGTTGCCCTCTCCACCGACCGTTCCCTGGCGAGTGGACCTTTTGGGAGACTGTTGGGACTTCTGGAAGCAGCCCCTTGAAGGGGGGGTACTGTCATGATCTGGTTGGCGACCAACGGGGGGCGCTGTCGGCCCCGCCTGCACCTGCACAGGTGCTGGTCGTCCCGATCAGATTGGCGACCAGCGGGTAGCGACGTCAGCCCTGCCTGCAGCCTCGCAGGTGTTGGTCGTTTAATCATTGACATTTAAAAGAACACCCGGCACGACCATCCGGTGCCGATTCATTGTTTGTTTGCTGCTTGGTTGCAGCATGCATCGTGTACGTGTTTGTTTAACCTTGGCGGGCTTTTACTTTTGGTCTTCTTTTGCTACTTTGTATTTTTTCCATTCAGATCATTTTGATGTTTTACATTTTGTTACTGCTGACCTTTATTTTAATACAATTTGTCAAACAACCTCCTGCTCCCTCCTGCCTGCTTTTTGGGATCCGAACCCGCCATCACCACCACGCGAACCGTGACAGAAAGAAGTAGAAAAACAAAATACAGGAGCTGCTGGAAAGGCAGCCACTTCCGCGACGCCATCTTGAGGTCAAAAAACAAAAAAACTAAATAACAAATAATATGACAACACAAAGACGCAGAGAGTCATTCATATTTCAGCACTTGCTCTACCCTATTTGAGACATGCAGCAGTTCTAGATGAAAAAGGAGAGGATCAAAGCATCATTTTCAGCAGTGGATCAGGGACGTCATGGTGGAATGTGCACGTCTACTACAAGCTGAATGTTGAAAGCAAGCACTCAGCTGTAGCATCCGTTGACGAAAACAGCAAGAGAGAGCGAGAGATAGAGAGAGATCCTGCACAACAAGGGACAGAGAGAGATGGAGCTAAACAGACAGACAGACAGATCGATAGATGTGATCCCAAAGAACATTTCTGTAGTTTGAAATATTGTGGACCCAACACAATTCAGTCAATGAAGAAAAAAAACACTATTGTATGCTGTGACAGGAAGTCAAGTCACACTTTGTTGTGAGATTGCCCAGTGGGGGTTGTTAGCGTATCCAAAAATGGCATCACCTCATGAAAAAAAAGGAATCACCGCAAATTTGTTTGCTTTCCAACTGGCATTTGTTTGGTTCATGTAAAAGTAATGGAATAAACTGTTTGTTGATCAATTATTGAAATATTTGCCATTGTAAACATTGCATATTTACGATTAACATGCAGGGAAGATAAAGCCGATAAAGTGCTGGGCAGATTTCTGGCAATGATGTTTTTTTCCTTCCATGAGGGGGCAGCATTCGCCTTTTGTACAGCCACCCACACTTGCACCTAATATAACTCCACACCCATATAACTTAGGAATTAACTCTTTTTTCCAATGAAAGGGAGTCTAACGTTTCTTATCCTGCATTGAATGCTTATGTACTCCTCCATCGCATCCATCCATCTGTTTTCCATACCGCTTATTCCTCATTAGGGTCGCGGGGGTCGCAGGAGCCTATCTCAGCTGTCTTCGGGCACGAGGCGGGGACACCCTGAATTGGTTGCCAGCCAATCGCAGGGCACACAAAGACAGTCACTCACACACCTAGGGACAATTTGGAGTGGTCAATCTGCCTGCCATGCATGTTTTTGGAGTGTGGGAGGAAACAGGAGGACCCGGAGAAAACCCACGCGGGTCCGGGGAGAACATGCAAACGAACCGGCGACCTCTGCACTGTGAAGCCGGTGTGCTAACCACTGGACTCCCGCGCCGCCGTTATGTAGTCCTGAAACTCGATATTCTGTGGGTCCTGGAATTGGAGTGAAAATGGCAAAAACCCTGGCACTGGAGTAGACACATTTTTGTCTGGCAGGGAATGAGTTAATAGGAGTCCCCAAAAATGACAGATAATGTGGCAAAAATAGAAAAAAAACAGCAATGGACTCACAAAAAGTAACATCAAAAGTCGCAATGACCCAACAAACTGAGAAAACCATGACATCCCGGATCCACTGCTGAAAAGGATGCTTTGATCCTCTCTCTTTCATCTACAATTGCTTCATGTCACAAAGAGGGTACAGCAAGTGCTGAAGAATGAATGACTCTCTGTCTTTATGTCGTCATATTTGTTATTTAGGGTTTTTTGTTTCCTTTCATAACTTTGCTTCTGTGTTACTTCCAGGTAGAGTGAACGCTGGCGCGAACGGCTGCCGCGGCTCAACGGCACAAAAAAAAATCATGTGACTGTAAAGTGTCCTTGAGAGTTTTGAAAGGCGCTTGGAAATTAAATGTATTATTAAAACAAGGAACACCTGAACAATACAAACAGTTGTAAGGAGCCCACTGGGTAACACTGACTAGCCTGACTAGTACAAGTGAAAACAAAATCAAGGAAGGAACATAAAATCACACAAGGAAACAAGATGTAACATGAAACAAAACTAAAGTTAATCCACACAACTAAACAAAATCATGATCGAATAAAAATTGTCCAGATTGTTTTGGGTATTTTAGATGCTATGAAACGTTTTTCTGATGTCAGTTAGGAAACAAAAAATGGTGTCGGTTGTCCTTCAAGGTTCATTTCGAGCTAATTGGATTGACCGAGGCGGCGATACAAACTCAGCTTCAATTTTGGATTCCATGCAATCAACAGGTTTTGCTCTTCACCTTATAATTTAAAAAAATAATCATAAAGTACTCTTCATGACTTCTCTTGGTAAAGGGGCAGCTATGCCTTCACACTAGTGTGCATTTTACTACCTATTGACAAGCTTCGCCACACTGCTGAATTCCACTTCAAATCCCACTCACGCTTCCATTACCTCTGATGCTACGCTACCATCTTCCAAAGAGGCAACCGGACAAAGTCGGTCACTCTTTATCCCATCTATTTTCCCCTTTTATTTACAAATGGGTTTTGTTTATAGTGTTCCCGGAGTCCCACTTTACATGGAACATGGAGAGGCCCAGAGTGCAACACCATCCATCTCTGTACGCTGTCAAGTTGGCCTTAATTAAAGCCAGAGCTGATCTTCCGCCACGCGATCATGTCAGAGGGACTACAAAGGCAGTTCTGACAGCAGTACAGCAAAGGGTGACGAGCGCCAGGCGTACGTTTACAGCGACTCTATACCTTCCTGGCTTTTCTGCTTCCCGATCTAATCTCTCATGGTGATTTCTCTCCAAATGCTTTCATAAGAGACAATAAGGATGCAATAACTAAAGGGAAATATTCAGTGGCGGGCCGTCAAGGCTGCAGAGGCCTTCTCTACTGGCCTAAAAATATCTGAATCACAGACTAATTAATTATATTTTGTCCATAAATTCTTATTAAATAATTCCAAATTGCCTTTCAGCTTCCTTTCATTACTTTTCCCCTGTTGCACTGCTTCCAGATGTGTGTTTTCATATTTAAGCAATGAACCAACCATTAGTTACCAGGGTTAGAAATCTACCTGGATGCCTTCACAATCAGTTCTGCAGGCCCTGTCGCACCAAATGTGTCGTTCAAACTGTTACTCTAACCAATCAGATTTCAGTTTGTTCAACCCAATAGGGGTACCAACGCCTTCTTGAAGGCGCTGGGCAATGTCAGAGTTTTCGCCAACTATGATTGGCTCGTCACTAACCAATCATAGTTGGTCGATGAAACAGTTTTTTTCAGCTGTCATCGGTACTTCTTTGAAGGTGTCGGACGTTTCGCTTCTCATCCAAGAAGCTTAGTCAGCGAACTAAAGTCTTTTGCTGGTAGTTTTGGCCCTATATATACATGGTGGGGTGAGGTTCAATTTGGATCGTTCATGCAACAGACTTCTGAGGCAACATAGTCTTAGTTATGCTGATGAGGTTACACCAGAGCAAATGGGGCAATCAGGCCAGTCGTAGACCTCATACTCAGGCATGACAATAGAAGTAATCAGTCAGGACAATAGAAGTAATCAGTGTAGCCACAGGGAGTAGTCCTCTGCTCCCTCCCAACCTGAGAGACCAATCATAAAAGAGTCTGGCACCGACACGTCTGGACAATAGGGATACATATAGGGCCGAAACTACCAGCATCTTGGATAAGAAGCGAAACGTCCGACACCTTCAAAGACCACGGCTGAAGAAACCTTTTCATTGATGGACCACTCCTGTACGACAGACCAATCATAGTTGGCGAAAACTGCTCTGATCAGTAGCCGCGAGTGACAAGAGCATACTAGCCAGAGCTAGCACACTGTATCTGGAGCGAGCTACATAAGCAAATGCATTGTTGTGTTGATTTAATTGCAGTTTTGTCAACCCACAATAGCTGACGGAGGAGAAGAACTGGATTTGGTTGCAGATTTACTGTTAAAGCCATTTTCAAGATGGACTTTTGAAGAAAAAAATGGACATCATTGAGAATGGTCGCTCAGTTATTTCCTGGCTAATGGTACCCTCTCGTAGTAAATCACACTACACTTTTCCCGTCTGGATTGATTCAGACATAGCACTACTGAAGGCCCTAGCGATGAAATCCACGGCCCGCCACTGGTGTCTTGACAAACATGCAATTTACATCACCAGATATCTGATGGTCGGATGAGTATAGCGCGTAGCAGTATATCCTCCACCATCAATGCTTTCGGCCTTTTTTGTCTCCTTTCCACCTTCTGGCCGCTATATCCTGTTCTCAACACTCCATTCACTTCTCAGACAGGTCCTTGGAGTCGCCGCCATCTGATGGAGCGTCAGTGCCGATTTGCGTCGGTTGCGTTTGCGCCATGTCATATTTCATCATGCGTCCGGTGAGTCAGGAAGGATCGGCGTGATTTGATTGGATGACAGTAATGATATAATTTGTGTTTAACCTCAGGCGATATGAGGGTCTGAGTGGAGTACTAATGCATGTAGCGAAAAGATGAGGGCGGGCCATCCCTCGATCCGCCGGCAAGTAATGTTAAATGGCACGCGGCCGACTTGAAGCCGAGCCGGGGTGAGTGCCCAACATGTACTGAAGTTACGAGAGAGGCCTTATCAAATAATAAACACAAACTCCTGTGTACTTCTGCTGCTCTTGCATTCCGTCATCTCTTTGATTCATGAGTAGCAGGAACGGACATTGATGATATCCATCCACTCATTCTGCATACAGTACAGTCACTCTATTCTCAGGGGATCATGCCCGAGTGCACTGGTGTCAAAGTCAAGGCAAGGGGGCCGAATCTGGCCCACCATCTCACTTTATGTGGTCCGCGGAAGCAAATCATGTGCGTTTTATGCCACAATGACAGGCGATGTCAGCCCTCATTTCCCCACACATACAAGAATTTTTAACGTAAATAAAGACCAAATTTGTTCTCTCTGGACAATTTCCCAAGCAGATCAGAAATGATGTCCCTTTACATCAGGCTAATCTATTTGCTAACTATCTATTTGCTGTCTATTAGCTAGCTATCTGGCTGGCTTCCTAGCTTGCTATCTATTTGCTATCTATTTACTGTCTATTAGCTAGCTATCTGGCTCGCTACAGAGTTTGCTACCTAGCTGGCTATCTATTTGCTGTCTATTAGTGAGCTATCTGGGTGGCTATCTGGTTGGCTACCTCGCTTGCTACCTCGATGGATATCTATTTGCTGTCTATTAGCTATCTATCTGGCGAGCTGGCTATCTAGTTAGCTATCTGTTAGCTATCTAGCTATCTATTAAATATCTCATTAGCTATCTATTAGCTATCTAGCTCTCGATCTATTTGAGTTATTCCGGGTTGAGTGAACGCTGGCACGTGTGGCTGTCGCTGCTCACCCACAGAAAAAAAAAAACTGACTGTCAAGTGATCTTGAGAGTTTTGAAAGGCGCTTAGAAATCAAATGTATTATTATTATTATTAATCAAAGACAAGTGACATTTGGTCATGGAGGCTTTGCTAACTTTGACAGGAAAAATCCTCAAAGTGACATTTTTATTTTGTTATGCTTAGAATATCTTGTTTTCTATCCTTTCACCCCCCAACCCATCCCCTTTCAATTGCTGCTGTGGTCTGCAAATGTTCTCATTGTGGGATGAATAAAGGTCTTCTGATTCTGATTTCTTACTTTCTGCCCTGTTTTTTGACCACTGCGTAGAAGAAGTCCCTCTTTACACACGACACAACACAGGATAATCACATCAGATAATCTGCGGAAAGTGCAATTTTGATTGGATGATACTGACCTAATAATAATACATTTCATTTATAAGTGCCTTTCAAAACTCTCATGGTCACTTTACAGTCACAGGATAAGTTTTGCAGTGGGTGAGCAGCGGCAGCCACACGTGACAGCATTCACTCTACCCGGAAGTAACTCAAATAGATAGAAAGCTAGCTAGCTAGCTAATAGAGAATTACAATAGATAGCTGATACATACCTAATAGACTTAGGTGGTCGTTGATGTCGTGACAGGTAAAGGCCCCCCTATTAAATAAGTAAAGTAACGAGTAAAAAAAAAAAAAAAAAAAAAAGAGTATCATACATTTCAGGATGAATGGACCAAAGAATTCACCTTCTGCCGTGATTCTAATTGCAATGAAACAATACCATCGATGGAACAGTTGAATGTCAGTGGGACTTTGACAAGCCCCATGCTAATGTTAGCATCAATATACTTCTGGGAGAGACAGCAGAAAGCAAGCGCGCAAGCTAATGAGCAGTGTGCAGGATAGCGAGCTGTAACTTCGCCCGGCAAGTTGACTTTCATTTCGATCGTTTGGCTGGATTTTTTTTACCACTAATTAGAAATGGAAAGCTAATCATATTAATTGGATTGGATTGGATATGCTTTTATTAGTCTCGCAGTGGAGAAATTTACATTTCACAGCAGCAAAGTGATGAAAGGATGAAAGTAGGAAAACAAAATGCATGAGCTGCTGGAAAGGCAGCCACTCTTGCGGCGCCGTCTTGAAGTCAAAAGAACAATAAAAAACTAAATAACAAATAACATGACAGCACAAAGACAATGTGACAACATAAAGACACAGAGAGTGTCATGGTGGGTATTATCACAAAGTTATTGTAAATAATACATTCTGACATTTTGTTGAAATCACGCGTGTGCGTACGCGTGTGTATGTGTGTTTGTATGACTAGTCTTGTGAGGACTACTAACATTTTATACCATATGTAGTGAGGACATTTTTGACAAGTGAGGACCTTTTGGCCGGTCCTCACAAGTTTTTCATTCTAAAGGCTACTAAAGGGTCTATAAATGCATCTGTTAAAGTTTCAGAGAGGTCCTCACAAATTCACCCAAAATGATTTTTTGGTGTCTGTTTTCTTTTCACTTGGATACACACACTCTTTACTCACTGTGTGTGTATGTGGTTAATGAGAGGAAAAAGTTCATACCAGAAAAAGTAACATGATATTTTAACCAAATTCACTACAGCGGTGAGGACTTTGAATGTACCCATTCGGGAACCCCACTCCTGCAGTTATGTCAGTTTCAAGTCCACGTTTTATTTATTTGATTTTAAAGAAGTTGAAGTATGAAATGGGGTGACATTTAGTCCTCAAATGTAACACTAGTTCTTCTCTAAACTTATCAGCAAAGGTGGTCCTCACTACTTATGTGGAGTTATCATGACCTCACAAAATCATTGAAAAAGAAATATGTGTGTGTGTGTGTGTGTGTGTGTGTGCGTGTGCGTGTGTGTGTGTGTGTGTGTGTGTATGTATGTGTGGCTCTCACTGAAAAACTTTTCTAAATATTTTACTTTTATGGCTCTCTTAGTCAAAAAGGTTCCCGACCCTGTGTTAAGAAATTCATTATAATTAGGGTCTTTGACCGTTTTTTTTCCTGACACATAAAGGATGCGAAAATCCTTTATTAAGATCATTGGCATGACAGCATCATGGTTATTTGATGAATTTGATGATGGGAAAATGTTCTAATTTTACAACTTAATCGTGATGAAAATAAACCCAGGAGCCGGCTTTTGTCGCGAAGAGTGACGGTTACGTTGAGGCTGCTGTATATTTAGCGGGCGGGTACAGGAAGGAAGTGAATGTTTCAAATGAGGAGCATAATCACAGTTGCTGCCTGACACGGCGCATTTAGGATTACATTGGCAGACGTACAATCCTATTCCTTTTCCATTTCTTTAACTTATTGGCGACTATCTGCTTCACACAGCAGGCGCTTAAACACACAATCTAAATAAAATCATGACCAAAAATATCACTTTTAAACCGAATTCGGTGATGTGCTTTACTTTGAACTGGCTATTAGCATGTACACAATGGCGCTACTGTGCGCGCACGACAAAACAAATTATTGTTGCAAGAAAAGGTAAATGGAGAATACAAGAAAAAAAGTACACACACAAAAAAGCCCACTCACTGTGTCGACTGAGTGAGTGGAACAATGTGGAGAATAACAAAAGGGGGAACGCTGATGGTGCAGTCACGCAGACAAACCGGCATTATTCGTGAGAATTGTTAGGATCCTGTCACCCACAAATAACCATGCTTTAAACAAACGAAGGGGGTGTTAAATTTGTGGCTTGTTCCTGTGAACGGAATAGCATTTGAAAGGCTCTCATCATGCACATTTCATGTTAACGCCTGAAAAATGCCTCTCTCCCCGTTCTATATGTTGCTAATGATGATGATGATGTCTATATGTTGCAAAAAGGTGTCTACTCCAATGCCAAGGTTTTTGTCACTGTCACTCAAATTCCAGGACCCACAGAATATTGAGTTTTAGGACGACATAATACTCAATTCAGCGTAAGAAACCTCTTCTTTCATGAGGAAAAAAAAATGTTAATTCCTAAGTTATATGGGTCTGGAGTTATATAAGCTTGAAATGAGGGTGACTTTTCAAAATACAATGCAATACATACAGTACATATTGGATTATATAGTGCTTTAACAATAGCTGAAGTAAGAAGAAAGCGCTAACATGGGAAGAAAAAGAAATCCTGCCTCCTAGTGGTTGGGAAAAAGATTGCCAGAGGTCTGAGCAGCGCTTTATCGGCACAAAAAAAACCTGAACAAATTAGTGAATGGCGCTCTACGTCATATTTTCAATTCCCGAGTAAATTCGGCAGTAAATGGCAGTGAATGAGTTAAATTACAATGTTTGGCTGCTTTGTTTGTGTCACTAAGTGCCCCTCACCGGTTCTGTAGCAGAGAGTCTATGAAGTTGTGTATCGGAGGCTGGCAGAGACAGTGCTAGCAGGACGCTAACATCTGTGCCCTCGTGTTGTTAGTTACCATTGTTGGCCGCGAGCCTGGTGGCGAGCGGAGGGGATGGCTCGCCGGTAGTGCCAATGAACTCCCCTGTTTGTATGTTTTTGGCAGGCATGGACACGGATTATCCCTGTTGCTGAAGATGTTGTGATGCGCAACAACGCAGCCTCGTCGGACGCCCAGCCACTTTGTCATTGGCTAGTTTTTAACTCATTCACTGCCATACCTATCTGACCTTCTTCAATTTCTATTCCCTCTCGTTCCCTCAGATCCTCTTCCTCGCTCCAGCTCTGTGTGCCCCTTCCTGTCTCAGCACGATGGGGGACAGGGCTTTCAGCTGCTCTGCCCCCAAACTCTGGAACTGACTTCCTCCCAACATTTGTAACATCAATTCTCTTCCCACCTTCAAATCCGGTCCCAAAACCCACCTATTTAAAATTACATTTTCTGTGTAGCTCTCTCTCTCGCTCTCTTTTGTTTCTATTTATAATTGTATTTTATTTATTGTATTCTATTTATAATTGTATTTTATTTATTATTGTATCTATGCTTGTCTGTGACTGTAAAGTGTCCATGAGAGCTTTGAAAGGCGCTTGAAATAAAATGAGAAAGAGAGAGAGAGAGAGAGAGAGAGAGAGAGAGAGAGAGAGAGAGAGAGAGAGAGAGAGAGAGAGACAGAGAGGGAGAGAGAGAGAGAGAGAGAGAAACAGGGAGCGCTTTCCATCTCTCTGCTGCCGCCACAAATATGCCTGCGCATCTTTTTGCTTTGTCTCCCTGTCCCTGCATTGTCAGCACACGGGCTATAGAAATATTTTGGCAGGCTGCTGGTTGTTTTCATTCTCACAAAAGATGTATTTGAGGGGGGTGGGTGGGGAAATGCAGAGGAAAGGCGAAGGGGGAGGAGGGTGGTAGGTGCCATTGGTGGGAAACGCTATGGAGAGACCGCGTCAAGTCAGGCGCACCTTTGAGCAAAAAAAGTGCGATTGAAAAGGGATACAATTGGTTGTGGTGTAGGAGGAAAAATGAAAAGCAGTGGATGGAGACTTAAAAGATCAATGTGCAGATGAGGTGAGTCAGGTGAAGGCAGGAATTAGGGTGAGGAATCAATGAAAAAGAGACGGGGGCAACCACTCCAGATCCCCCACCCCTTCCAATCTAAACAGCAGGAGGAAGCTGTAAATCAAACTAATGTGGCAGAGCTGTAATTCAGAACAGCGGGGCCTGGAAGGACGCTGGCGCAGGGAGCCGAATGGCGGGAGTTTACAAAACCCAAGCGCTTTAATCAGGATCCAAAGATACCAGCGCCTTTCACCCACCCCTCACCACCCTCTGCCCCAATCACTTCACTTCCTGTCAGTCACACACGGCTGAAGCTGGACCAATCGCGAGATTTTTATTTTTTACTTTTTCCTCTGGGCGGCTGCCAACAAGAGTATTACTCATCCCGATTGGAAAGGTTGGAATGGGACTTTAATTCAGAACATGGAGGCACAAATGTGATAGATTTGTTAAAGGTTGGACATAAAAGAGTCCAGGGATCATGTTCGACAATGGCTCATCAGAAACACATGGTGGGAAGATGAGACAAACGTGGGGTGGAGGGGAGACCTTAACCAACATGGCCGGGGCAAAAAAAAGCAGCTAATAATTATATATACATATCTTCTAAATCAGAAATTCTTGGGAAATTCTGAAGGTGAAAACGCATAAAAATAATAATAATAATAATAATAATAATAATAATAATAATAATAATAATAATAATAATAATAATAATAATAATAATAATGAATTTCATTTCTAAGCTCCTTTCATAACTCTTAAGGTCACTTTACAGTCACAGGATCAGTTTCTCTGTAGGTGCGCAGCGGCAGCCACACGCTCCAGCGTTCAGTCAACCCGGAAGTAACTCAAATAGCTAGCTAGCTAGCTAGATATCTCTTCTTTTCCTTTCGGCTTTTCCCCTCAGGGGTCGCCACAGCAAATCAATGTCCTCCATCTATCCCGGTTTTGTGCATCCTCTTCTCTCACACCAGCTACCTTCATGTCCTCTTTGACCACGTCCATAAACCTCCTCTTCGGTCTTCCTCTCGGTCTCCTGCCTGGCAGTTCAAGGCTCAGCATCCTTCTCCCGTCAGCTAGATATCTAATAGATAGATTTGACCGTTTTTTTTCCTGACACATAAAAGATGCGAAAATCCTTTATTAAGATCATTGGCATGACAGCATCATGGTTATTTGATGAATTTGATGATGGGAAAATGTTCTAATTTTACAACTTAACCGTGATGAAAACAAACCCAGGAGCCGGCTTTTGTCGCGAAGAGTGACGGTTACGTTGAGGCTGCTGTATATTTAGCGGGCGGGTACAGGAAGGAAGTGAATGTTTCAAATGAGGAGCATAATCACAGTTGCTGCCTGACACGGCGCATTTAGGATTACATTGGCAGACGTACAATCCTATTCCTTTTCCATTTCTTTAACTTATTGGCGACTATCTGCTTCACACAGCAGGCGCTTAAACACACAATCTAAATAAAATCATGACCAAAAAAATCACTTTTAAACCGAATTCGGTGATGTGCTTTACTTTGAACTGGTTATTAGCATGTACACAATGGCGCTACTGTGCGCGCACGACAAAACAAATTATTGTTGCAAGAAAAGGTAAATGGAGAATACAAGAAAAAAAAGTACACACACAAAAAAGCCCACTCACTGTGTCGACTGAGTGAGTGGAACAATGTGGAGAATAACAAAAGGGGGAACGCTGATGGTGCAGTCACGCAGACAAACCGGCATTATTCGTGAGAATTGTTAGGATCCTGTCACCCACAAATAACCATGCTTTAAACAAACGAAGGGGGTGTTAAATTTGCGGCTTGTTCCTGTGAACGGAATAGCATTTGAAAGGCTCTCATCATGCACATTTCATGTTAACGCCTGAAAAATGCCTCTCTCCCCGTTCTATATGTTGCGAATGATGATATCAGATGATGTCTATATGTTGCAAAAAGGTGTCTACTCCAATGCCAGGGTTTTTGTCACTGTCACTCAAATTCCAGGACCCACAGAATATTGAGTTTTAGGACGACATAATACTCAATTCAGCGTAAGAAACCTCTTCTTTCATGAGGAAAAAAAAAGTTAATTCCTAAGTTATATGGGTCTGGAGTTATATAAGCTTGAAATGAGGGTGACTTTTCAAAATACAATGCAATACATACAGTACATATTGGATTATATAGTCCTTTAACAATAGCTGAAGTAAGAAGAAAGCGCTAACATGGGAAGAAAAAGAAATCCTGCCTCCTAGTGGTTGGGAAAAAGATTGCCAGAGGTCTGAGCAGCGCTTTATCGGCACAAAAAAAAACCTGAACAAATTAGTGAATGGCGCTCTACGTCATATTTTCAATTCCCGAGTAAATTCGGAAATGGCAGTGAATGAGTTAAATTACAATGTTTGGCTGCTTTGTTTGTGTCACTAAGTGGCCCTCACCGGTTCTGTAGCAGAGAGTCTATGAAGTTGTGTATCGGAGGCTGGCAGAGACAGTGCTAGCAGGACGCTAACATCTGTGCCCTCGTGTTGTTAGTTACCATTGTTGGCCGCGAGCCTGGTGGCGAGCGGAGGGGACGGCTCGCCGGTAGTGCCAATGAACTCCCCTGTTTGTATGTTTTTGGCAGGCATGGACACGGATTATCCCTGTTGCTGAAGATGTTGTGATGCGCAACAGCGCAGCTTCGTCGGACGGCCAGCCACTTTGTCATTGGCTAGTTTTTAACTCATTCACTGCCATACCTATCTGACCTTCTTCAATTTCTATTCCCTCTTGTTCCCTCAGATCCTCTTCCTCGCTCCACCTCTGTGTGCCCCTTCCTGTCTCAGCACGATGGGGGACAGGGCTTTCAGCTGCTCTGCCCCCAAACTCTGGAACTGACTTCCTCCCAACATTTGTAACATCAATTCTCTTCCCACCTTCAAATCCGGTCCCAAAACCCACCTATTTAAAATTACATTTTCTGTGTAGCTCTCTCTCTCGCTCTCTTTTGTTTCTATTTATAATTGTATTTTATTTATTGTATTCTATTTATAATTGTATTTTATTTATTATTGTATCTATGCTTGTCTGTGACTGTAAAGTGTCCATGAGAGCTTTGAAAGGCGCTTGAAATAAAATGAGAAGAGAAGAGAGAGAGAGAGAGAGAGAGAGAGAGAGAGAGAGAGAGAGAGAGAGAGAGAGAGAGAGACAGGGAGCGCTTTCCATCTCTCTGCTGCCGCCACAAATATGCCTGCGCATCTTTTTGCTTTGTCTCCCTGTCCCTGCATTGTCAGCACACGGGCTATAGAAATATTTTGGCAGGCTGCTGGTTGTTTTCATTCTCACAAAAGATGTATTTGAGGGGGGTGGGTGGGGAAATGCAGAGGAAAGGCGAAGGGGGAGGGGCGTGGTAGGTGCCATTGGTGGGAAACGCTATGGAGAGACCGCGTCAAGTCAGGCGCACCTTTGAGCAAAAAAAGTGCGATTGAAAAGGGATACAATTGGTTGTGGTGTAGGAGGAAAAATGAAAAGCAGTGGATGGAGACTTAAAAGATCAATGTGCAGATGAGGTGAGTCAGGTGAAGGCAGGAATTAGGGTGAGGAATCAATGAAAAAGAGACGGGGGCAACCACTCCAGATCCCCCAACCCTTCCAATCTAAACAGCAGGAGGAAGCTGTAAATCAAACTAATGTGGCAGAGCTGTAATTCAGAACAGCGGGGCCTGGAAGGACGCTGGCGCAGGGCGCCGAATGGCGGGAGTTTACAAAACCCAAGCGCTTTAATCAGGATCCAAAGATACCAGCGCCTTTCACCCACCCCTCACCACCCTCTGCCCCAATCACTTCACTTCCTGTCAGTCACACATGGCTGAAGCTGGACCAATCGCGAGATTTTTATTTTTTACTTTTTCCTCTGGGCGGCTGCCAACAAGAGTATTACTCATCCCGATTGGAAAGGTTGGAATGGGACTTTAATTCAGAACATGGAGGCACAAATGTGATAGATTTGTTAAAGGTTGGACATAAAAGAGTCCAGGGATCATGTTCGACAATGGCTCATCAGAAACACATGGTGGGAAGATGAGACAAACGTGGGGTGGAGGGGAGACCTTAACCAACATGGCCGGGGCAAAAAAAAAGCAGCTAATAATTATATATACATATCTTCTAAATCAGAAATTCTTGGGAAATTCTGAAGGTGAAAACGCATAATAATAATAATAATAATAATAATAATAATAATAATAATAATAATAATAATAATAATAATAATGAATTTCATTTCTAAGCGCCTTTCATAACTCTTAAGGTCACTTTACAGTCACAGGATCAGTTTCTCTGTGGGTGCGCAGCGGCAGCCACACGCTCCAGCGTTCAGTCAACCCGGAAGTAACTCAAATAGATAGCTAGCTAGCTAGATATCTCTTCTTTTCCTTTCGGCTTTTCCCCTCAGGGGTCGCCACAGCGAATCAATGTCCTCCATCTATCCCGGTTTTGTGCATCCTCTTCTCTCACACCAGCTACCTTCATGTCCTCTTTGACCACATCCATAAACCTCCTCTTCGGTCTTCCTCTCGGTCTCCTGCCTGGCAGTTCAAGGCTCAGCATCCTTCTCCCGCCAGCTAGATATCTAATAGATAGACAGCTATCCAGCTATCGATGAGAAGGTTTCTTCAGCCGTCATCTGTACAAAAGTGAAGGTTTCGGACGTTTCGCCTCCTATCCAAGAGGCTTCGTCAGCGAACTAAAGTCTGACTGGTCGTATCGGCCCCATTTATATATCCCTAATGTCCAGACATGGTGGCGCCGGACACAGCTATGATAGGTCCCTACTCTCAGGTTGGGGGGGCAGGGGACCGCTCCCTGTGGCCCCACTGATTGTTCCTACATTCCTGACTAACGACTGGCCTATAAACCCCACTCCCCCCGGTATCACCTCATCAGCATAATCTTTTGGATGCACTAATTTTTGCCTTAACGTGTTTATCGGTTCGTTCGCTATTCTTTCTTTCCGACATTTAAATGTCAGAAAGAAAGAATAGCGAACGAAACCAACAATTCTCAAGATCCAAAAAGGAGAGGAGCAGCAGCACCGCACATTGCAGGAGTCTCCGAAAAACCACAAAGAGTCCCCTGGCAACACAAAATTCCCACCCATTTCAAACCGATAAACACGTCAAGGCAAAAACTAGTGCATCCAAAAGATAGGCCACCAAATGAAAAACAAAGCAACGTAGTTTACTCCATACATTGCAAGAATGAAAATTGCAAAGAGCAGTACACCGGGGAGACTCAACAAATTCCCAAAAAAACACTCCATCAACATCGCAGGGACAACACTAGTGGGCCTCAATCGGCAGCACACCTGCACCCAAAAGCCAGCAACCACTCATCCGACGACAATGAGGTCAAAATCTCAGCGAAAGAACATAGATGGTTTGAATCCAAAAGATTATGCTGATGAGGTGATACCGGGGGGAGTGGGGCTTATAGGCCAGTCGTTAGTCAGGAATGTAGGAACAATCAGTGGGGCCACAGGGAGGGGTCCCCTGCCCCCCCAACCTGAGAGTAGGGACCTATCATAGCTGTGTCCGGCGCCACCATGTCTGGACATTAGGGATATATAAATGGGGCCGATACGACCAGTCAGACTTTAGTTCGCTGACAAAGCCTCTTGGATAGGAGGCGAAACGTCCGAAACCTTCACTTTTGTACAGATGACGGCTGAAGAAACCTTCTCATCGATGGACCACTCCTGTACGACTGAGAGCTTACACAGAAGCTATCCAGCTAGCCAGCTAGATAGCTAATAGATAGTTAGCTAGCGAGCCAGCTAGATGAATAACAGATCGCTAATAAATAGCTAATATCTGGCTAGCCAGCTAGATAGTGAATAGATAGCTACCTAGCCAGCTAGATAGCTAATAAATAGCTAATATCTGGCTAGCTAGCTAGATAGCGAATAGATAGCTAGCTCGACTCTCTGTTTTGTTTCTATTTATAATTGTATTTTATTTATTGCTTGTATTTGTGATTATATGTTATTTATTATAGTGACTTTAAAGTGTCCTTGAGAGCTTTGAAAGGCACTTAAAATGTAATGTATTCTTCTCATTATCATTCTTCTTCTTATTATTATTTGACAGCTAGACAGCTAGGCAGCTAGATAACTAATAGTTAGTTAGCTAGCCAGCTAGATAGCTAATAGATAGCTAGCTAGACAGCTCGATAGCTAAGAGACATTAGCATAAACATTCAATGCAGGAAAAGAAACCTTACGTGGGTCTGGAGTTATATGAGCTTGAAATGAGTGTGGCTGTCCAAAATACAATGCAATACATACATATTGGTTCATATAGCGCTTTACCAACAGCTGATGCTGGAAAAAGTGCTAACATGGAGAAAAAAAGGAAATGCAGCCCCCCAGAGGCCATGAAAGCGCTTTATCGGCACCCAAACAAGAAAAACAAAACCCGAACAAATTCGGGAATGGCGCTCTACGTCATATTTTCAATTCCTGAATAAATTCATGAATGGCAGTGATTGAGAGACTGGCATATTCCGTTTTGACGTTTGAGAATTGATTTTGTTCAATGTTTTATTGTCAGCCGTAAACTGCACATACATTTTGGATGTTTGTGCATTTATCTATGAGCTGTTCATTGCATGATACTTTTGAACGCATGCTTGAAGAAGTTGGGAAGAGAAACAGGATTCAAGTGTTTCGGGATCATCTTTTTATGGTACGTTTATGGAGTGTCAGTCAGTTACTTGTGGAAATTTGATATTCGCAATGACCCCCCAAGCCCCCCCCCCTCCCCGCAGTCATCCACTGCATGCTGTTCTAAACGAGTGCAATAAATTGCTTGGGATCAAAATGATTTCTTTCCGGCTCTTTTAATACACATGAAAGCGTCACTGTGAGTTGCCACATCTGCTTACTGTGGCAGTAATTAAAGACAAGCCAGAGAAAACGAGCCCACTAAAAACATAAATGTAATCATTCAAAACCAGATGTTTCTTTTTTTTTACCTGTGTTACACTTGGAGGGCAACGCATTTACTTAAAAGTGAAAGAAATATGCAAATGCAGTCCTTTCAACTCGGCAATCCATAATGTACTCAGCTTTGATGCAGCCAGTCGGATGCTAACTCCCGGCTGCTGAGGCTGTGCTAAACACGCCACATGTAGTGCATGCTAAACTCACATTTTATTTCTTTTTTTTTTGGGGGGGGGGGTGAAAAGATGGTATAGCGGCAGGCAATCAATAAAATCTTGTTACACTAATTGCATGATCATAATCTCCGATTTCTACTTCAGCTGAATATCCAAAACAGTCACTCCATTAGCGGAATTATTCCCCCCTGTGCAGTTCATCCGACTCACTCAGCTCCCTCCTTTCCGTTTGCACATCCCCCTCCCCCCTATCCCACCATTGATGACATATTCCTCTCAAACGGTGGTCTTGTAAAACGGATTCAAAAGTCACGGAGGAAGACATCAAAGCAAACAATCGTCAAGGTAAAATGCTGATGAAGTTTCTTTTCCAGTTCTTTCCCGCCATGCCAGGAGAACGAAAGCATTGAAAGCGCCTGATGTTCTGCTCACAATCAAAGAGTGAAAATCCCACTTCAGTTGAAGGTCTCGCAAGAACGGGCAAGGGGACACTCCAAATTCATTCCCCAGATTAAACCGTCGACTATGAAGTTTTTCCTGCATTTCCGGACACAATGAATAGTCACAAGGGGAAGACAACAGACAGGATCCATGAATCTGTGTCACTTCTTGTTCTGGAGAGGGAATGAATTTGAGAAAATCCCCTACACAGAATACATACTTGGATGATGTACCAACAATCCAGTGGTGGACCATGCACGTCACTCTGAGGCCTTCAGTAGTTCTACGTCTTAATCACCACTCCACAGCTACGAGTGTGGTGTGATATGACTACATGTCCACTAGAGGGTGTCGTTGACTTGAAGAAACTGAAGAAATACTGCCATTAAACTGTTTCAATTTTTACTATGAACGTGTGGATTCACGATAACCTCATAAAATTGCAATATTACTTGCAATTTTTGCCAGCTTCGGAACTTTTTGACCTTAACAGTCCAACTGTAATAATATCCATCTATTTTCTCCTCCTTCAGCCATTTTGGGTAGATCAACCGCTTAAATCACCAGAAAAATGTATTTGCTACAGATACAGTGTGCTAGCTCTGTCCAGTATGCGCTTATCACTAGTAGCTAGAGATACTATGATTGGCTAGTAATTGGCCAATCATGTGACTAGCCAATCATAATTTGAGAAAACTCTGATGTTGCCAGCGCCATCCAGCAGGCCTTGGTTTGCCAACTCGAACTCTGATTGGTTAAAGCAACAGTTTCATCGACACTTATTTGATGATCCAAGGCCTGCAGAACTGATTGTGAAGGCGTCCAGGTAGATTTTGGACCCTGGTAACAAATGATAGCTGAAATGCTTAAATATGAAAACACACATAAGGAAGCAGCACAGCAGAGGAAAAGCAATGGAAGTACGCGGAAAGGCATTTGGGAATTATTTAATAAGAATTAATGGACAAAATATAATTGACATTAGTCTGTGATTCTGATATTTTTCAGCCAGCGGAGAAGGCGTTGCAGGCCCTGACAGCCCACCACTAAGACAACCTACAGGTTCACTCCATCCACTCGTTTTTTTTTTGTTTGGTTCTTCACCGAGCTGCCACATCAAACAAATAAATGAATTCTTCCCACACTTCTTTTCAAAGTACAGTACAATAAATTGTCAATGTAGATAGAAATAGTGAACAACAAAAGAAGGGCGTGGCCAGATTGGCGCAGCAGGGTGCCGCTTTGAACATCGTGTGTAGAAAGCGCATATTCACATTAACGCTTTCTACACAGTGCGCACACACACCGTGCTGCTGACCCAAATGCATTTCAATGCAATGAGGTGTGATGGAAGAAGAGAAGAACTAGTGAAGAAAAAGAGCAAATGAGGGAGAGTCAGAGAACTAGAAGGAGATAACGCAGGGAACACAGAAGAGCAAGCTTGAGGCGCTACGATTTTGGTTTATGTTGCTTTTTTTAAAGCAGTTGCGTGTGGGGCAAAATGTGTATGCAGTGGTGTTTTTTTCTCGAGAATCAAACACATTTATCTAAATATCCCCATTTCATATGCCTCATTTCATATAATAATAATAATAATAATATATTTCATTGATAAGCGCCTTTCAAAACTCCCAAGGACACTTTACAGTCACAGGTTATTTTTTCTGCGGGTGAGCAGCAGCAGCCACACGCGCCACCGTTCACTCAACCCAGAAGTGACTCAAATAGATAGAAAGCTAGCTAGCTAATAGAAAGCCAATATATAGCTAATTGACAGCCAGTTAGACAGCTAGCCAGCCAGCCAGATAGCTATATAAGTAGTAATAGATAGCCAGCTAGATGGCTAGCTAGCCAGCCAGATAGCTAATAAATAGCAAAAATATCACTAATAGATAGCAAATAGATAGCCAGCTAGATAGCCAGCTAGGTAGCTAGCTAGATAGCCAGCCAGCTAGACAGCCAGCTCGATATCCAGCTTGGTAGCTATATACTACTACTACTACTACTACTACTACTACTACTACTAATAATAATGATAATAATGATAATAATAATAATACATTTCATTTATAAGAGCCTTTCAAAACTCTCAAGGACACTTTACAGTCACGGGACATTTCTGCGGGTGAGCAGCGGCTGCCACACGTGCCAGCGGTCACTCAACTCGGCAGTAACAACGAAAGAACGCTGATTTCCATAGCATGGACCTGTTTTACAAACAGGTACTATATGCATTAAAAAAAGTTTGCAATTGAACCAACAAATGAGCAGAGACAATAAAAGCCAAAGGGGGTATACTATGTATTTTTTATAACTGTTAACAATAGCTGTTAACAAATAACTGGCTCTCTGGAGTGCCCTCCCACAAATCGAGTGTGAAATTGCACAGTAAAGTTAATCTTTTGGGATTTGCCAATTTCCAAAAATATTTGTGTGAGAACAGCACTTCTGAGGTTTGCCATTGTGTAACATAACAGTGAAGCTAATCGACATCCTACTTCCCGCGCATCAAGTTTTTCCACCCATGATTTGGTTGGTAGTGACGCTGGATGAAATAAACAATGCGGTGCCATATAATCATTGGGCCTGTGGACACCAAGAACTGTACAATAGTGACCAGAACCCAGTCATTGACTGGTTAATAGCTGTTGAACTGCGAATCAAGATAGCGTTTATTAGCCAAGTTCGCACTAGCACCAGGTTATTAGCTTGACCAGCAATGTTCAAACTATTTTGGGTTTTATTTCTGACGGAAAAGAATGGTTAGCATTACCTGTGTAGCTTCTCCTCAAACAAAAGCACACGAGACGTTCATGGTTTAGCTAGGATACGTCTATGTAAGCTCGCGGTCGTACAGGAGTGGCCCATTCATGAAAAGGTTTCTATAGCCATGATGTGTACTTCTGGAAGCAGCAACACTTTAGTTCGCTAACGAAGCCTCTTAGAGGAGAAGCGAAACGTCCGACACCTTCAAAGAAGTACAGATGACGGCTGAATAATGTCATGATCTGGTTGGCGACCAACGGGTGGCGCTGTCGGCCCCACCTGCACCTGCACAGGTGCCGGTCGTTTCCAATCAGTCACACTCAAAAGGACACCTGGCACGACCATTCGGTGTCGGGTAATTGTAAAATGTCATTGAATGCTGTTGAACACATTGTATGCTGTTGGATGCAATTGTATGCATTGTGTGCAGTGCATGTGTTTGTTTAATCTTGGCGAACTTTTAATCTTGGTTTTCTTTTGATACTTTGTATTTTTTCCATTCAGATGATTTTGATGTTTTACATTTTGTTCCTGCTGACTTTAATTTAATACAATTTGTCAAACACAACCTCCTGCTGCCTCCTGCCTGCTTTTTGGGATCCGCACCTGCCATCACCACCTCGCAAACCGTGACAAATAAACCTTTTCATCGAATTAGCTAGGATAGCATTTCAAAGCCGAAAGCTAAGTAGTCTTCATGTGCTGTACAGCAGTGACTGTCACGGTTGCAAGGTGGTGACTGGACTCCAAAAATACAAGCAGGAAGAGCAAGGTGTAATTGACAAGTTATATTAAATACGTTAGTAGGAATAAAATCTCAAAAGTCATCATAACAGAAAGGTCCAAAGTAGCAAACTAAACCAGGAGTTAAAACATGACAAGATGAGACGAACCCGACAGGGTGAATCAAACTAAGACCCGACTGCTGATATAAAAAAAAATGCCTTCACATGAAGCTTATTAATGGTATTAGCTAGCATAGTTGCCTAAATAGCATGGAAGCCCGAACTTGACTTGACATCACACATGAGCAAACATATCCGCACAGCGAGCAAGTGGGTTACACGTCATGATTGTTCACAATTTGCCATTGAGAAAGGCCTTTCCGATTCCTGTTGTCAGCTGGAAGGAGAAGGCTCCAACTTGGCGAAACATCAAACAGAGCAAGGCACGTGGTCAAATATGAAGTCATTCAGAGTAAACAGAGAATATGAATAGACGGTTTCACGCTATTTGAGTCGCTCGGTGAAAGCCCCGCCACATACACACTTTTCCGGGTCCTGTCAATCACGTACGTCACATTTGCAAGGCTTTTATCCGCTCGCCAGGAAGATGGCAAAAAACGAGTGCAAATCAGCACATCTTGTAATCACTCAGTGGCAAGTGATGGAAGAAGCCAAATTCCAAATGGATAATAAAAAGCTGTGGATCTAAAGAGTTCTAAAGGGGGGGGGGGGGGGGTCAGCTAACGTTAAAAATCACTCCGTCTATTTATTACCAGCGATCTCTAAATTGACTTTATAAATCAAATGGAAAGAAAACGAAAAAATAAAAGCCACCTAATTAACTCGCTTGTCTGATTCCGGGCTTTGGGCCACGTTTTTAATAAAGCAGAACATTAAGAAATTAATCACCACACACACACAAAAAGCAGTACGGTGAATTCAACAGAAATGTAAAATGAATGTAGTCTGTGAGTCGTTGGGTAATTACAATTGACAGAGACAAATTCCCAAGTCCCCCATGGATGTCAGATGGGCTTATTTCCCAAACTCCGACAAATCTTCCTGTCCAAACACAACCATATGCTCAGCCAGTTCTTCGGGACCAGCTGTGCTGTGTAGAGATTCTATCCAGGCGGGGTTGCCATGCACATAAAACGTCCTCCTCCACCGCTCCCTTCCCCCCTTTTTAACTGCCATTGCAATAAGGCCCGAATCACTCAAAAGCAAAGCCGAGCTTCGTGACGACTCAACCATTCACATGAAGTGCATGTGAAAGTCAGAGTTAGCAGCAAGGTTGCTGGTCAGATTTATGCTTTTGGTCCATTAAAGGAGAACCGACACCATTTTTTTGTTTCCTAACTGACATCAGAAAAACATTTTATAGCATCTAAAATACCCAAAACATGCAGGCTGATATTTTTAGTCAAATGCAAAACACCAATAAAAATAATTTAAAGTGTCCCAAAACTACTTCAAAATGACCCCGGAAATGGCGAGTTTCAGAAGGTCCCGCCCCCTTGTTCATGTTTGCAATCGATTAAAGAAGTCAACTACTATCAAATAGTAGTCTTGGTGCAACACGCAACGATTCACCATCGCGTTATTCATGTTTTCCTTCTAATTTCACCATCAACACGAAGTTTTCTGAGCAAACAAAGTAGCCAGAATGCATAGTGTGTAAATGCAAATATTTTAGTCCCTTTGTAAAGATGGATCACTTCGACTTTCTACCTCATTACTGTCATGATCTAGTTGGCGACCAACGGGTGGCGCTGTCGGCCCCGCCTGCACCTGCATAGATGCTGGTCGTCCTGATCAGTGGTGGACTGCCACGTTCGGATTGGCGACCAAATGGGTAGCGCTGTCAGCCCTGTCTGAGGCAGCAGGTCTGACTGAGGCAGGTGGTCGTTACAATCAGTGACACTCAAAAGGACTCCCGGCACGAACATCCGCTGTCGGGTCATTGTTGAATGTTTGTTGTATGATGTATGCTGTTGTATGCAATTGTATGCATTGTATGCTGTGCATGTGTTTGTTTCACCTTGGCGGACTTTTAATCTTGGTTTTCTTTTGATACTTTGTCTTTTTTCTGTTCAGATGATTTGAATGTTTTAGATTTCGTTCCTGCTGACTTTATTTTAATACAATTTGTCAAACACAACGTCCTGCTCCCTCCTGCCTGCTTTTTGGGATCCGCAACCACCATCACCACCTTGCACACCGTGACAATTACATGCGATTGTTCTCAAAGTTGAACCCGACGACGAGTAGGTGACAAAAAAAACTCACCTGGCCAGGCGGGAGGAATTCATGGCTGTTTTCATTCATGTACATGTTGTCACCATCAAACTGTGAAGACAGGAGGAAACAATTAGACAAGCGGGATGCCGAGGCAATTCAACAAGGGAGCGAAAGGCAAACAGCTCCCCAGTCTGTCGGCGGAGAAACGGTAGCGACACAGCAGCTTAATGACTACAAGTCGTTGGCTTACGGACCTCGGCGCTCTGCTGTGTGGCAGTAATTACAGTTCATTAGAGACACGCGTAATTAGGCCTTGTCAAAGCTTGTGTAACTCACACTTTTCCCCTCAGTGTGCCTCAAACTCCCAACTGTGTGTGTGTAAGTGTGTGTGTACACACGTGTTAGTGCGCTTCTTACAAAGTGACAAAGACGTAACAGAATGATAAACTGTCAAATCCGATTTCACTCATTCAGCAGTGTTTTAGCACTGCAGGTTCATTTCAAAATAAAAGATTTGAAGTTACTTTTGAGTACACAGAACATCCTCCACCCACCACCCCCCACATATTTTTCACATAACATTTCTAGAGAAAGAAAATGTCTGTATATTTTAAGATTTTGATGATTTTGTTCAACAAAAACATTATTTTTTTAGGGGGGATTTTTCTTGAAAAAAAATGGAGTCCGAAAAATACTAAATGATTATTAGGGCCACTAATTCTAACTTTGAAATCAGAATTTTGACTTTAAACTCATAATTCCGAGAATAAAGTCAGAATAAATAAATGTGTCTGTACATTTTTAGATTTTGATGATTTTGTTCAACAAAAAAAATCTCATTTTGTTTATGGGTATTTTTCTTTAAAAAAAACATATTCAGTCTTGAACAGGGGTGTCAAACTCCGAAAACATGTAGGACTGAGGACCTCGAGGACCGAAGTCTCCCTGTTGTAACACACCTGTTGCAAGAGACTTAGAAAACATGTAGGACTACAGCCCTCGAGGACCAGAGTTTGACAGCCCTGATCTTGAGTCTGAAAAATACTAAATCACACCACAGAACAATTAAACTTGTGATACTACAGATTTTTTTGTTTTGTTTTGCTTTGGAAAAAATAATCAGATCTTAAATTGTAATAGTGAGTTACGGAAGATACTGAGGAGAATAAGGGCCACTGAATAAATAAATAAATAAATAAATAAATAAATAAATAAATAAATAAATAAATAAATAAGGTTGGCATGATTCTCACGTTAATATAACTTGAGATCCATATAATTTAAGAATTAACTCTTTCCTTCCACAATGGGACAGCATTTCCCCTTTTTCCATGTTAGCGCTTTGTCCTCCCGTCTTCAGCTGTTGTTAAAGCGCTATATAAACCAATAGGTATGTATTGCATTGTATTTTGGACAGCCGCCCTCATTTCGAGCTCATATAACTCCAGACCCATATAATTTAGGAATTAACTTATTTTCTGATGAAAGAAGAGATTCTAAGGTTTCTTACCCTGCATTGAATGTTTCTGTCGTCCTATAACTCACTTTTCTGTGCGTCTTGGAATTCGAGTGACAATGACAAAAACCCTGGCACTGGAGTGCACACATTTTTTGCACATCGTTTGGCAGTGAATGAAGTATCAGAAACCATAGACTCTCTTCTTTCATCAGAAAGAAATAGTAAATTCCGAAATTATATGGGTCTGGAGTTATAAGACGTTGAAATGAGGGCGGCTGTCCCAAAAAAAGTTCATTTTTTGCTTATTTGGTTCTGGAGTAATATAAGGTGCAAGTGGGGGCGGCTGTACAAAAGGCAAATGATTCCCCCTCATGGGAGGGAAAAACATTGCCAGAAGTCTGACCAGCGCTTTATCTGCACCCCCTTGCAAGAAAAACCAAAACACAAATGCATATTTTTCATTCCCGAATAAATTCGGGAATGGCAGTGAATGAGTTTCGGAATGCGTTCCAGTGGACGCATCTGGAAACTTGATGACAGAAAGTACGCGAGTGTTTAGACTCGCTCAAAGCAGGTCCACACGGCGGCACGGATGATGTAACACCAATTTGGTGCATTTGACGGATTTCCTTTTTTTTTGTGGAATCTCTCCATGACAGGTCTTGGCCAATTTTTTTTCTGTGTTAATACCCCGCTAAACCACTTGGAACTAAAAGAATAAGAGGATCTCAGTTCCAAAAAATAAATAAATAAATTAAAAAAATCATTTCCCACATTGACGTGAGATTATTAAATTGAATTTAGCAGTGGGTAAACACGACTAACCTGCGCAGCTTCCATTCCCGACTATATCCGCAACTGTAACATAATTACAGCCCACTTAGCCCAAATGACCGTTTTGTGACCACAGAGAAGCAGGCACACTTTTTTGGACCCCTCAATGTAGATATTGTGTGTTATTCTGCCCTTGGTGACTCCACTTTGCTTTTTGCTGGGCGCTGTATAATTATCTGCTACTCTTTTTTTCTTCTCCTGCATTGCCCATCAAGCGCCAATTCGCAGGTGTGAAAATAGGCCATTCACAGACACCGTCGGCTCCATGGGCGCGCATTAAGGACGGCGTGTGAAGTTGTTTTTCGAGAGCAACAAAGGAGGTGATTTTCTTCTTTTTTTTTCAAACCCAATACAGAATGTGATGATTGTTCCAGACGCCAACTGACGGCGCTCTCAGAATGAAACCATTCGCTGTTCAAGGAACATTTCCATCACAGGGCCAATGATAACATGGAAATTAAATTGGGGATTTCGTTTGAGTCATATCGTCCCAAAAAAATAAAAAATGAAAAAAATGGAATTGCTTGTGGCTTTGACTGCCTTTGTATCTTTGCATCACATTTACTTGTCAGATGATAATGGAAATTATTCAATCTGAACAAAGCAACTCAATACAAGGTCATCAGTAGGCTAGCTTCCTAGCCTAAATAGCATGCTATCAAAAAAACAATAGTACTGTGATACCTCAGTTTACGAACGCTTTAGCCCATGAACTTTTTGCCTTACGAACATTAAATTCACAAGAATATAATCTTGGCATACGAACTAGTTTTCTGCGGACGAACCAAACCACACAGAGCCACGCTGGCTGGCGGACTAGTTTTCGGCGGATGAACACCAAACACGGTCGAACAGCGCCATGGTGGCTGGCGGACTAGTTTTCCACAATCCCTTTCTTTGAGTGCAGATGTGGTTTGTTAAAAAGTGGAGTACTTTTGCTATTATGGGACCGAAAATGACCCCACCGCAGGCTAGTGTTCAGCCGAAGAGGACACAAAATAAAGTTACAGTCGAGCAGAAGAAGGATATCATCGAAAAACCACAAACAAGGTGTGACTTAGCGTTCCAGTACCAGTATGCTAAGTCGACCATTGCTGTGTGTGGCTAAGGGTGTTTCCGTGGTGTCTAAGCAACGGTTTTAGGCAATAGAAGAGGTTGAAAAACCTCTGTTGATTTGGATTAACGTAAAGCAGCTAGCAGGGATATCATCAAGAGGCAACTGCATCAACGACCATCACAAAGGTAAATAAAACGACTTTTTTATACAGTGCAGTTTATTTCTTTAACTACAATACAATAGCACATTTATTATACATAAAATAAGGTATATTTTGTGTAGTTTTAAGGCTTATTTAGCAGAATTTTTGTTTTTATGGGGACATGGGAACGGATTATTTTCATTTTTAATGGTTTCTTATGGGAAATAAATGTTTGGCAGACTAACTTTTCGCCTTACACACATTTCTGGGAACCAATTAAGTTTGTAAGCTGAGGTATCACTGTCCATCAATCATGTAGTCATTGTATTTTATAACATTTCGGCTTTTCACTTGAAAAAAAAACATGGTTTATTTTACAGTTATGACTATGGAAAAAATATCTAATATCACAACATGGTAAAAAAAAAGATCGTTTTTGCTCAAATAAAGTATTCAACTTAAATGTACAAGTTTATCTTTTTTTTCTGAAAAAAAAAAAACACTTTTTTGAGGGGCGTGTAATTTTATGTCATTTAATGATAACATTTAACTCATTGACTACCAGGTGATGTGCAAAAATGTGTCCAGTGCAGTGCCAGAGTTTTTGTCATTTTTCACTCAAATTGCAGGACCCACAGAATACCGAGTTTTAGGACGACATAAACATTCAATGCAGCGTAAGAAACCTTCAACTCTCTTCTTTCATCACAAAAGAGTTAATTTCTAACTTGATTGTAGAGTTATATGCATTGAAAGTGGGGGCGGCTGTACAAAAGGCAAATGTTACCCTCTCATGGAAAGGAAAAAACATTGCTAGAGGTCTGACGAGTGCTTTATCAGCACCACCACCCAGCAAGAAAAAAACGAACAAATTCGCGAATGTCGCTCCACGTCATATTTTAATTCCTGAATAAATTCTGGAATAGCAGTGAATAATAATAATAATAATAATAATAATAATAATAATAATAATAATAACTCAACCCGGGAGTAACTCAAATAGATAAAATGCTAGCTGGCTAGCCAATAGATAGCTAAAAGCTAGCCAGCCAGCCCGCCAGATAGCCATATCGCTAATAGAAAATAATAATAATACATTTCATTCATAAGTGCTTTTCAAAACTCTCAAGGTGACTTTCCAGTCACAGGATCAGTCTTCCTGTGGGTGAGCAGCGGCAGCCACGCACCAGCATTCACTCAACCTGGAATAACTCAAACAGATAGAAAGTTAGCTAGCTAATAGATAACTAATAGATAGCTATCTAGCTAGCACATTTATAGCAAATATATAGCTAGATAGATAACTAGCTAGCTAATAGATAGCAAATAGATAGCTAGCTAGGTAGCCAGCTAGATCGCTAGCTAGATAGCCAGAATTTACCTAATATCTGAAGGAGAGGAAACATCCTCATGGCCTCCCCAAATTCAAAATGGCCCCCGATAGGAAACCAGACAGCAAATAGATAGCAAATAGCTAGCTAGCGAGATACCTAGCTCGATAGCAGTATAGCTAGTTGATGTAACATAAATATTCCTCAAATTAAACTCATTTTATGTACGCAAACATACTTGTAAGTGACCATTCATGTTCCTCATAAATTTCCAACGTTATCCTTGTAATATCTGTCTTTTTAATATAATATATTCTTGTATCACTTCACCGCTTTTCAACTATTTTCCCATGCACTCACGTAAGACCCTCTGAAACCTTTTCCAACTCTCTACCAAGCCTGAAACATTTTTTTTGTACTTTGCCATGTGGTTGAGAAAAGGCCAATGCCTCTGATTCACAGATCCCGATCAAACATAAGCAACCTTACCAAGGAGACAGAGGTGTACACCCCTGAGCGAAATGAAAAAAAAAAAACAGCAAATGGGTGAATATTGAAGTGGGTGGGCTGCGGCAACGGAACGGTTTATTTGGCTATCGCGCGATTAGCGGCGAGGTCGCCGCCAGAGGCCTCCAGCATGAAAGACAGACGCGGCAACACAACGCAGACATTGGACCACATGTCCATCCGTGTGTCGGTGTCACACTTTTTTTTACAAGGAAACAAAGCACAAGGCCTGTGAAGGCCTGGAGGGGTTGAGATGAAATACAGCTGCTACTGTTATATCGCCGAGCGTGTTGGCTTTGACTTCACCGCAAAACACTGGTGGAATCATTTTTTGAATAAAAAAAGAATCTTGTTTTAAAGCTGTCGAGCTATGTTGACGCAAAAAGTAGGGCTGATGAGTTTAGGCAGATATGCGAAGAAAACCACTTCTCCAGATTTATTTTCTTTATATCAGAAGTGGATTAGGGCCACTGAACAAGAAGAAAAAGTTAGAATTCTGAGATGAAAGTGAGAATTTTGCCAATCTTATTTTTTCAGTATTCTGAGAATAAAGTCAGAATTCTGACTTTAAAGTGAAAAATTGGTTTATATAGCGCTTTAACAACAGGTGAAGCGGGACCAAAGTGCTAACATGGATAAAAGGGAAATGCTACCCATTTGTGGAAAAGAAAAAAAAACACTGCCAGAGGTCTGACCAGCGCTTTATCGGCACCCAAACATGAATTTAAAAAAAAAAACGGGAATGGTGCTCTGTCATATTTTCAATTCCCGAATACATTTATGAATGGACCGAGAGGAAGACCGAAGAGGAGGTTTATGGATGTCAAAGAGGACATGAAGGTAGCTGGTGTGAAAAAGAGGATGCACAAAACCGGGTTAGATGGAGGACATTGATTCGCTGTCGCGACCCCTGAAGGGAAAAGCCGAGAGGAAAAGAAGAAGCAGAAGAATACATTTATGAATGTCAGTGAATGAGTTAATGTTTATGTAGTCCTAAAACTCAGTCTTTTGGGGTCCTGGAATTCCAAGTGACAATGACCAAAACCCTGGCACTGGAGTGGAAACATTTTTACACGTCTGGCAGTGAATGAGGAAAAAATATTGTTTTTAACTTGCAGCCCAAACAATAAAACTCCTCAACAAAAGAATAAATCATACTGCTTACTGGGTGACCTCAAATATTGAAACCACAGTACAGGGGGGATCTATGTACAGTATCTCCCCAAAACTGTTGCGCATTGATATTTTCTCCAGTCGTCCCACAGTATAGTCGCTGTGAACCTGTTGACGCATGGCAAAGAGTGAATGGCATAGCCCGTCGTTTCATTGTGTGTTTGCCTTCCCTGGGCTTAGAGGTCATCAATCACAGCGTTCAACACAATGGAAGGGAAGAAAACAGACACGCAGAAATGAACGGATGGCTGAATACATAGACGGATGGGTGGAAGTCAAATCCTCCAGTGAAGACTTTTATAACGAAGACATGAATGAGCTTTTATATATATATATATATATATATATATATATATATATATATATATATATATATATATATATATATATATATATATATATATGAAGAAATGTAGCAAGGTTGTAGCAAAGTCACTGACAAAAATGTTGATTACACAGAATGCAAAAAAATATCCAATGAAAAAAAATACAGGTAACATCCTATTTAAGACCAGTGCGAGTTACGACCACCCGTACTTACGACCACGACCGCCAGACCATATGCGTGGGAAGCCGTGCGTATATGGATTGGCAGATAATATAATATAAAATGATAAAAATAACACTAAAAGTTATAAGATTTATATTTGAGCTGGAAGCAGTTTGGTATATAATAGTATTCAATAGAAAATGTTCATTAAAAACAACAGATTGAGATTGTATACTATTCTGTCGTATAAACCTCGCGTCGGGCAATTTGAATGCATGTCGACTTACGACCGTAACTGTCGGAACGGAACCTAGTCGTAAGTCGGATGTTACCTGTACTACATATCTCACTTTAACATTGGTGAGCTGAAGTTAAGTCAGTAACACAGAGTTTGAGGGTGAAGGAAAGCAATATATGTCATTTGAACGGCGACTTGTTCAGTATAGATACTCCTCAACTTACGAACGAAATACGGTCCGAACGGTCGTTCAGAAGGTGAATTTGTTCGTAAGTTGATTCAGTGTTATATTTTGTATGGAACGTGTGTTTAAGGCTTATATAAATATGTTTAAGGAATATATAAGTAACCTGTATTGGTTTGTACTGAAAAATAAACATTTAATAAAATATACGCTCTATAAAAATATGTATATGAACAATGGAGAGAATACTACATATGTTTGTATGTACTGTTGTTGGTAACTCGAATGTATTTAAGTAGAGGAGCGTCTGTAATTTCTTGCCCAAAATGGCGTCTGTACCTCAACTCCCCCATCAAAGTACTACCGCCATTACTTGACAAAGATGATTCTGATTCTGATTCTGAATATGATGCAAAGAGACAGCAGTCCAAATACCTGCGTCAGGGCTGCGGTTATGAGAGCATTCACAGTGACTGGCTGCACAAGCGCACACACACTCTCTCTCTCTCTCTCTCTCTCTCACACACACACACACACACACACACACACACACACACACACACACACACACACACACACACACACACACACACACACACACACACACACACACACAAATGCATGCATAACCAAACACAGAGAGTAATGGGGGATGGTGCACTGCACAGGAGATATAGATTGCCTTTGTGAATATATCCACTGCTGCATTTCACCTCCATGTGTGTGTGTGTGTGTGTGTGTGTGTGTGTGTGTGTGTGTGTGTGTGTGTGTGTGTGTGTGTGCGTGTGCGTGTGTGCGTGTGTGTGTATATATGCGCCTCATGCGCATGTTGAACGTGATATATTCTCTGCAAACACTACCGCACTGTCTGTGTAATAGGACCTGACCAATAATACACAGCGCTGATCCCTGCCAGATGAAGATAACACTTTCCATGATATTTATTATTTTTTTCCCATCACCAAATCCACACATACAGGATCGACGGAGCACAGAGAAATATGGTCTTCGTTAATTTTAAACCAGAGGGAGTGAAAAAAGGCAGTACTGCTGATATAAATTATGAAAAAAAATTGCTTCTTTCGGTAAACAAAAATAAATAAATAACAACTACCGGTATTAAATAATAAAGCAGAACACCTCTAATTTGTCCACATGACAACATTGTAAAACGTATGTATGGTAAAACAAAACAAAAAAAAGGTCGATTTGAATAAGACTTGAACTACTGAAAAAAAAAAATCATTTATTTAAAATCGTTTTTTTTATGTGTGACAAAAAAATACATAAATTATCTCACACAAAATATAAAGTAATAAATAAATAAACAAATAAATTAATAGATCCATAAATAAATAAGCAAATCAATAAACCAATAAAGAAGCAATTAAATAAAGATGCAAAGAAATAAACAAAGCTATAAATAAATAAATAAATAAATAAATACACACACAAATATATAAATACACAAATAAATAAAAAATATTTAAAGAAATAAATATTTAAATAAATAAATAAATCCATAGATAAATAAATGAAGCCATAAACAATTAAATAAATAAATGAATAAGTACATGAATAAATCAATGAATAAGTACACAAATAAATAATTAAATAAATAAAAAAACAATCGAACAAATAGGTAAATAATTAAATAAATAAATGAATACATGAATAAACAAGCAAAAATATGCAAATAATTAAATAAAAATAAAGAATAAATGAATAAATAAATAAATAAACAACAAGGTTCAGATTTCTATCTCTTCGTAAAAACATAAATGTGTAAACAAAAAGGCAGTTCATGAAATGGGCTTGAAATGTGTCACATGACATGCAGAGGTAGGAAAAATAAGAAAGGAAGGAGAGAGAGGGACAGAAAGTGAGGGACGCAAGCAAACAGGAAATCAAACAATAAATAATCTCCATTTGTACTGGACTGTCAACTGTGAGCTGAGAGGAGAAATGAAAAGAAGGCAAGTGGAGTGAACGACTCCGCGGAGAAGACGCCCCCCCCCCCCACTCCGCCCCTCTTGCTTATGATGGACTTAATTGCCTCTATCAGTTTTTAAGATGTAACATTCGTCTTAGCTTTATAGCCCGGCTTTATGGTCTTGTCCATCACACCGAGGGGGGCTTTCAACAGCTAGCAAACGATGCTTTGACATAATGAGTCAGGTTACAGAATCATAGAAAAGGGGTGGGGAGGCGATATTCAATCTGGAGAATCGAAGTAGGCATGGACACATTGTTTTGATGAACATGTTGACTATTTCTGGTTATTTAAACATATACCCCCCTTCCCACATCACTGGGCCGAGCACAGTGTAGGGTTTCACATGCTCGCACAATCGCGCCATTGTGCGGCTGTTACCATAAAGAACACAACACTCATGCATTGCTGATAATAAGCTATGCCCCCTCTGCCACACCAAAACCCCTCCCTCATTCATGCGCAACCTTGACTCCGGTGCAGGCTTTCCCCAAACACACATTCAAGACATCTTCTCGTTCTTACAATTTAAAACAACCACTTTCTTCCCTACCCCTAAATGCAAACGCAGGCATTTTGTTCACAAAACAATATTAACACTTTCACTGCTATGCATGTGTAAAAATGTGTCCACTCCAGTGCCAGGGTTTTTGTCATTGTCACTTGGATGTGAAGGCATCCGGGTCAATTTCTGACCCTGGTAACAAATGATGGCTGAAATGTTATTGGTTCAATGCTTCAAGGACAACCGACAACTCGGGACAAGTTGTGTCCATAATTTGTAAAATGACTTCAAATAACTTCTACTGATCGCATTTTACAAAGATTCCACCGGATATAGCTATATTTTACATTTTAAGACTCAAGAAGTCTTGTTTTCGAGTTGATGACGACGTGACGCCCTGACCGAGAAAGCGTTACACAATGCATTTTGGGTCCTTTGTTTGGTCTGTAAACATCGTGTTTATCCATGTTGATGGAGAAATTAGAAGGAAAACACATAAATAATGTGATGGTGAATTGTTGTGTGTTGCACCAAGACCAGCAATTGCGGTAACACCAGACGGAAGTTGACCCAAATTCCCAGTAGACAAATCAGTACGTTTCCAATGGAGCTTTGGCGCCATATTATGTATTTTCTGGGCGCTACATTGGAGTCCAGATGGCTCAAATTGATACAGAAGAACTTATTTAATTTCAATCATACTCATAACTGGATGAGTAGCAAGAAAGGATCTCCTCCAAATCTGAACTCTTTGAAGCCATTGGTTTGATTCTGTCCTATGTCCTGGCGTGGCGTCACGAAATGGGGGCGGGACTTTCTGAAAATTAGCAATTCGTAGCTCATTTTGTTGCAGTTTGAGCACACTTTAAGTCATTTTTATTGGTGCTTTGCATTTGACTAAAAATATCAGCCTGCGTTTTAGGCCAGCAGAGAAGGCTTTGCAGGCATTGACGGTCCGTCACCGCATAACACGCACCTTTGATTGACCGCATCCATGAATGATTGTGCACATAACATACCTGTCAACTTATATGTTTTCCCCGTATTTTATATGTTTTTTTATTATTTCAATGATACTAAATTTGTACTAAAAAAATACATAAATAAATAAATGTGAACCAATCTTACAAAGGCCATTTTTGCTCAAATCCGTAATCCTCAATCGTATATATAATGTATATATATTTTATCGCTGCGTACGCTCCAATTGAAGTGAAAATGCATCACGTGTGCATGCGCGGTAAGCATTCTGCATTTACGCTTGATAGTTTTTGTATCATATCAAATAATGTATGGTGGACTACAACTTTTATAGGAAAAAAACAATAAACAGATGTGAACCGATGTTACAAAGACAATTTTGACTGAAAATCATAATTCTCAATCGTATATATATATATATATATATATATATATATATATATATATATATATATATATATATATATATATATATATATATATATATATATATATATATATATATATATATTATTAATCGCTGCGTACGGTCCAATTGAATTGAAAAAGCATAACGTGCGCATCCGCAGTAACGTGTCTGCATTTCCGGTTGTGTTAGTGTTTATTTAGCATTTTAAATGTACGGCGTACTACAACTTTTATACGGGAATTGTAATCATTTATGAGGACAACTATTAACAAAGGTTGACAGGTATGACATAATGGTGTTAAAAACAATTAGAGTATGCTTACGTCATGTTTTTAAAACTCTAAATGTTGCATCCAGTTGTGTCAACAGAATATACCCTGACATGGAGGACAGATACATCTGATGTTCTCTCCATCACTGCCACACTCCGATTGAGCCGGAATATTCTATTACCAATCTAATTGCGCAACAACCGGCCCTGACAAGAGCTCATTAAAGCGTAATTATACACATGTTGTTTTCTACAAACATCTCCATTTGAATCCAGCCGCCCTGTAATTGTTCAGCGGGGACGAGCGCTGCAGATTTTTCACCGATTGGAGACGAGAGGAAGAGAAAGACAAGAGAGAGAAAGAGACAAAGTGGAAGTAGGTCATGCCTCTCCATAAACAAGGCGTGCTTTCTAAAATAATATAGCCATCCAGTGGAAGTAATGCCAAACAAGTGAACGAATGCAGAGCTCATGTAATATTTACAGAGCACTAATACATAGATGGAGGCTTTTCTTTTTCTGGGGAAGGCCCCTCCCCCCCCAAGCCAGAGGTTTCTTTCTCGTTTTTCATCATCTTTGGCTCTTTTCCCTCCCCTCCGCCTTCCCTTGCTTCTTCCCATTTGAATTTCAGAGAGAGCCAACTACATTGATATGGCAGGGAATGTGTGTGTGTGTGTCTGTGTGTGTGTGTGTGCGTGCGTGCGTGCGTGCGTGCGTGTGTGTGTGTGTGTGTGTGTGTGTGTGTGTGTGTGTGTGTGTGTGTGTGTGTGTGTGTGTGTGTGTGTGTCTGTGTGTGTATACACTGTGTTCTTTTCTGCTCTCCCCCCTCCATGCTTAATGCTCATTGGCTTCCTCCATTCCGTTGTTTTTTTTTTTTTTTTTTTTTTTGCAGGGCCTTATTTGCAGCATGGCCGATGATACCACCGCAGAGAATTGGCCGTTTAAATAAGTCTTCAAGGCCCAGCTGGTGCTGTGAGGTCACCATGCACTTGTTCAGTGTCGGAGGCCCAGCGTGTAAGCCCCCCTCCCCCCTCTCGGCCCCCCAGTGCCAAGGCTAACTGACTGTGTCGACTTCAGGCCATGGCTCTCGGGGGTGTTTTCAGCTGGTTATAAGGCGAGCCATGCAATGGGAGAGGAGCGTGAAGGAGGAGGTTTTCGATGTTTGGGGTGGGAAAATGTGATTTTATTTCTGATTTTAAAAAATATCTCAACAACTAATATGTTGACATGTTTTTTATTTGACACATAAAATTCCAATAAAAACTTTATTTCTGAAAGCATTTATTTTAGAAAAATGTCCAGTTTTTTATGAATTTATTCATGTATGTATATATGTATTTATGTATCTAACAAGAACAATAATAATAATAATAATAATACATTTGATTTTTAAGCGCCTTTCAAAACTCTCAAGGTCACTTTACAGTCACAGGATCCGTTTTTCTGTGGGTGAGCAGCGGCAGTCACGCGCGCCAGCGTTCACTCTGTTTATGTATTTATGTATTTCTTTTTAATATAGAAGATATATGCTTGAGATTTTAGGGATATTTTCCCTCAACAATGGCTGGAATTGATCAAATGAGCTGGTTTTCGATGTTTGCGGTGGGAAATATGTGATTTAATTTAGATTTTAAAATATGTCAACCACCATTATGTTGACATGTGACATTTTTGGTATTATTTGACACAGAAGATTCTAATAAAAACTTGCTGATTTTTGCATTTATTTTAAATCCATAAAAAAATGTCAGTTTATTTATTTATTTATTTTTATTTATTTATATATGTACGTACGAATGTATTTATGTATGTATGTATGTATTTATGTATTTATTTATTAATTTTTAATACATAAGATATATGCCTGCATTTTTAGGGATACTATCCCCCAACATTGGACGTTGGAATTGATCGAATGAGCAGG
This sequence comes from Hippocampus bargibanti, assembly GCF_051943395.1. Classification (NCBI taxonomy): domain Eukaryota; kingdom Metazoa; phylum Chordata; class Actinopteri; order Syngnathiformes; family Syngnathidae; genus Hippocampus; species Hippocampus bargibanti. The sequence continues at coordinate 12,291,058 of NC_142745.1, forward strand.
CTTTCGATGTTTGCGGTAGGAAAATATGATTTAATTTCTGATTTGAAAATATGTCAAAAACCAAGATGTTGACATATTTCATTTTAGTTGACACTTAAGATTCCAAAATAAAAACTTGCTGTTTTTTTGCATTTATTTTTGAATCCATAAAAATGTCATTTATTTATGTTTTTATTTATTTATTTATTTATTTATATTTGTTCATTTTACTATAGAAGATACATCCTCGGGTTATAAGGAATATGTTCAACTAACATACAGTACAATGTGTTTGCTTTATATTTGGTCAAAAATGTTCTCACATTTTATTCAACTGTTTGACTTTTGATGCACATTTGGCTGGTTTTGACATTTGAATAACATTTGACATATATATTGTTTTCCAGAATTTGTTTTGGTTTATTATTCAGCCCGGTGCAGAAAATCGAGATTAATCCATCCATCCATTTTCCTGACCGCTTAATCCTCATTAGGGAGATGGGGGGGTACTGGAGCCTATCCAAGGCGTCTTCGGGCACTTGGTGGGGAACACCCTGAACACCTGGGGACAATTTGGAGTGTTGAATCAGCCTGTCATGCATGTTTTTGGAATGTAGGAGTAAACTGGAGGACCCGGATAAAACTCACACAGGCCCGGGGAGAACATGCAAACTCCACACAGGGAGACCGGAGCAGGACTCAAACTAACGACCTCTGCACTGCGAAGCCAGTGTGCTAACCACTTGGTTACCGGGCTGCCAAGTCAAGATTGTATGGATGAAAAAAAATAATGTTGTGCCTTGTTCATGTCCGAAAAAAGCCCAATGTTGCATTTTTTTTAAATTGGTACTGTATAGAAACATAATCATTTGATTACAATCAAATATTTTTTTGACAATCTTTGTGGACCTGAAAAGAGCCGTCAGTCATCCGGCATCAGAGCCACTTAGTAGCCCAAATCCAAGTCTGACAGCGAGGACGCACAGAAAATAATGATCCCGTCATCCCATTGTTCAATCCTTGATGTATCACAGTTCTATCTGGGACTTTGGGTGGGGGCAGGGGGGTGAATTGTCTATTTTTTGCTTTTATTGGTTTTCTATATACAGTTGACTGCCTGAAATCCGCTTTTCTTGGCGCAATTAAAGCAGCACACCACTCCGGCCGAGTAAAAGGAAAATTGAACCACGTCCTATTATAATCTGAAATACACTAATTAAAACAATATGCTTATGGATGCTATGGAGGGAATCTACTTCTAGTGTGTAATTGTGTCACATGTTTTCCTGTCTCCTTAATAGGCTCCCTCTCTCTTAGATATTCGCTACACAACAGTTCTCATGCAATATTAATATCTCGCCAAAATATGGAATATGGTGCTCCATTCCTCTCTCGCACTCTCTCTTTCTTTCTCAACATAATTGACTATGCAAGGCTTCAAATCCTCTTGGAAAGAGACAGCAAGTGAAAGGCATGTGCTGGATCCAAATGCATGAAAAGCAATTGCTAAAATGTTCCCGTCCTCTTATCAATGCAGCACATTTTAGACTTTCACCCTCCGCATGTGTGTATATGTGTATAAAGCTCAAAAAACAACAACAAAAGTGTATACTGTAAGCACTTTGGAAAATAAGTCTGTGCTAGAAGGCGTTGTTTTCAAAAAACACAATTATTAATGCAAACTACTACTTGCCTGATTTTGGTTTTAAGCACTGTTTAGTAATGTGTGTAATGTAAAGCTCCATTCCAGAATGTGTTCATTTTTTTCATGCTTGGGTGCCGATAAAGCGCTAGCCATAGCCTCTGGGAATGTTTTTTTTCCTTCCACAAGGGGGCAGCACTTCCCTTTTTCCTTGTTAGCACTTTGTTACAGCTTCAGCTGTTGTTAAAGCACTATATAAACCAATATGTATGGATTGCATTGTAGGAACGTCCTTTTCTCTGTTTTTTTTTGACCGAGTTGACCGGATGTACATTTTGTCTGTTTGTTTTTTTTTTTACTTTATATTACGTGAATGCAGGCGTGTGTGGCTGCCTCTGCTGACCCGCACAAAAGAATATCCTGTGACTGTAAAGTGTCCTTGAGTTTTGAAAGGAGCTTATAAATGAAATGTATTATTATTATTAGTAGTAGTAGTAGTAGTAGTAGTAGTAGTAATAGTAGAGGTAGTAGTATTATTATTATTATATTATTATTATTTTGGACAGCAGCCCTCATATAATTTAGGACTTAACTTTTTTTCTGATGAAAGAAGAGAGTCTCAGGTTTCTTACGCTGCATTGGATGTTTATGTAGTCCGAAAAGTAAATATTCCGTGACTCCTGCAGTTCAAGTGACAATGACAAAACCCTCTGGCACTGCAGTGGACACATTTTTGCACATTGTCTGAAGTGAATTGCATCATATCTTATAGTTAGCAAAGTACCATATTTTCGGGTGTATAAAGCGCACTGGAGTATAAGGCACACACCCAATGAATGGTGTATTTTCAAACTTTTTCCATATATAAGGCGCACCGTAGTATAAGCCTCACCTTCAATGAATGAAAACGTTTTCCAAATATAATATATACGTACAAATCTACTTGTACATCAACCAGCATTGAAGCAGCATTGAAGACATTTAAACAGCTTCTTCCCTCAAGCCATTAACTCTTTGAACTCTTCAACAGTAGCAGTTTTTTTGACGACGATACTAGTGCAGCGTGTTCTACCGGAAACAAATTCCTTGTGTGTTCTACATACTTGGCAATAAAGATGATTCTGATTCTGATTCTGAGAAAGAATCCAGTTTGACAAAGAAATTTGAATGATGTTTAACACCGATTAAATTCCCCGAAGAATATTCTTTGTGTGTCTCAGGAGGAAACATCGAGGTCAAGCCTCTGCACTCCGTGGGCGAAGGTTGCGTTCACCCACCTTGACAGGAAATGAGGAGGTGTTGGAGATGGAGGGTTTCGAAGCAGAGTAGGCGGCTGCGGCGGAAGTGCTCAGCCCACTTTTAACTGTACTAGCGGTAGCTGGTGTTAGCGCTAAAGGTTGTGGACAGAGATCCAGATCAGGGAAATGCAACGGGGGAAGAAAGAGAGAGGAATGGGGGGAGGGTAAAGGAAGGTGCAGGAACCCGTTTAGTCCAATGGAAAACCGTGTTCTCTTTATTCTGCATGTTCAATGCTTTGCATTGCTCTGCATGCACACTCAATGCAAACGGATACTTGACTGGCGTATGGGAACCTGGTTGACTCCCAAGTTGTTCTGATTTCAAAATACAGTAAAGTCTCGTTATATCGGTTATATCGATAGTACTGCTTATTACGATACTATTTCTATGAACGCAAGGAGAAAATTTACATGCCGCAGGATCAGATATATCGATAGTCCGGTTATATCGATATTTTTTCAGACTCCCGAGAATATCGATATAACGAGACTTTACTGTATGTAATGGATTGGATTAGCCGTTATTAGTCTTGCAGTGGAGAAATTTACATTTCACAGCAGTAAAGCGATTAAAGGGAGAGGAAAGGAAGAAGTACAAAAACAAAATACAGGAGCTGCTGGAAAGGCAGACACTCTATCGGCGCCATCTTGAAGTTAAAACAACAACAAAAATAGATAGGAAATAATAAACCCAAAAGTCACAGATGGATTTGTTTCATCTTGCGATGCTTTACTCCTGGTTTTGTTTGCTACTTTGGACGTTTCTGCTGGTTGTTTGAGATTTTGTTCCTGCTGACTTTATTGAATAAAATGTGTCAAATACTCCAGCTCCTCCGTCCTGCCTGCATTTTTGGAGTCCACCATGGACATCTTTACAGCCCCCCGCCCCCTTCCCAAAAAATTGTACTCCTTTTTTTGACAGATTTTTTTTAATGGTACACTATATCTACATACCTGAAAGCATTTGTTGGGTTTGTTTCTTAAAGATATGGATTTCAATTGATATTTTCCAATTTTTGGGTGATGTACAGTATTATTGATTTATACGATTAGTTGTTTATTTTGTTGGTGTGAAATCTGTCACCCTTTTTTTTTGGAGGGGGAGGATTTTTTTTTTTGTGTATACAGGTAACATCCAACTTACGACCCCCCGTACTTACGACCATGACTTCCAGACCCTATTTTTAAAAACAAATAATTCTACGCCTGGCACCGCAACGCGCTAGCAGGCCGGCAACGCCTCGGACAATTTTGACCAGGTAACCAGCATCTCACTCTCGCACAGCAATCGATGATCGTGATGGCACCAGGGGAGGGGGGGGGGGTGTTTGCGTGTCATTTAGCTTCTGAGTCTCCATTCAACATTTTGAATGGATTTCAACTTACGACCATTTCGACTTACGACCGTTTGGTCGGAACGGATGTTAACTGTATTTGTCCCAGAAATTCAAGTTGTTTATTTCTTAGAGTACTTTTCTTACTTTTTGGTTTAGCGTCTGAGGATATTTTTCATTTTTTTTTTTTTGGTTTGAGACATATTTAAATATCTTCACTATGGATAGATTAGCCGTATTTGCTTCCAAAAATTTGAAGCTTTTTTTCCCCTCATGCAGTTTTAGATTAAGTTGTTTACCTCCTTTTTTCCTGCAAGCTTTGATAAAAAAATATGACTTGTTTACCGAAATCTGTTGTGGAATAAATAGAATTTTGTCTCATGCACCATTTGCAATTCGTCTGTAAATGCAAACATCAGCGAGTCTTTAAACAAGAGCACCGCTATCATCTCTTTACTCTTGCACTAAATTTGTACCCGTCAATTTTTATGATTTGAAGATGCTATGGCCTCTTACTTATGCGCTTGGATTTGCATGCAGACTTTGAGGATATGAGAATCCATTGCGGGCGGGCGGATATGTATCTTTAAAGCGTCAAACTTGTCTTTGACACAGAACTCATCGTAGTGATTTGCGAGTGTCTCTCTCTCGGTCTTAACGACGAGGAGAATTCGCCTTAGATATGGAGCAGGTGGCTTTCTTCGAAATGCTTTGTTAGCATTCCTGCTCTCTCTCTCTGGTTTCATAAATAATGTAGCACATGAAACATCAATACAATTTCTGTTGTAATTAAAAAAAGGGTGGGCACTAACAATCCGTATTGATGCAGACACAGCGCCCCCACTCCCATATTCCCCGAAGCAGATAATTTAAAAAGCGCTTGCGACGAGTGCAACGCCAGATGAAATTAAATTGTCTCTTTTTTTCTGCTCTATTGTCCCTGCCATTGTCTCTCCTTTGTCACATAAAAGCAAGGCAAGCTAGATGGTAATTATGATTTTGCACGCAATACTAAAGAGAGTGGTGATGTTTCGAGTGGAAAGTAGCGTTGCAGCACTTTGTCAAAGTCAAAAGTTATTTGCAAGTGCAGCCTGGCTAAAACTTCACGGAGTTGCATTGCGGTCTATTTCGACAAAACGCTGTAGTTAACTCATTCACAAATGTATTTGATAATTGAAAATATGACGTAGAGCGCCATTCCCGAATTTGTTCCGGTTTTGTATTTTCATGCTTGGGTGCCAATAAAGCACTGGCCATGGCCTCCGGCAATGTTTTTCTTTTCTTCTCCACAAGGGGCAGTATTTCCCTTTTTTCCCATGTTAGCGCTTTGTTCCATAGCCGGGTCGAATTGACCAGACGCTGAAACTAATATCTTGGAACAAAATGCAACAAGACTTACCCCAGAGGATGGCAGTCTCTTTCCGTCAGTGGTGGGGCGCATGGGCAGAGAACTGTAGAGCCTCACGCCTCGATCCGCAGCGCTGTATCTGCTCTGATAAAAAAAAAAAAACAACAGACAATACATTTTATTCTGGAATTGAAAATATGATGTGGAGCGCTATTCCTGAATTTGTTCGGGTTTTGTTTTTTCATGATTGGGTGCCGATAAAGCGCTGGCCATGGCCTTTGGCAATGTTTTTTTCCCTTCCACAAGAGGGAAGCATTTCCCTTTTTTCTATGTCAGCGCTTTGTTCCAGCTTCAGCTGTTGTTCAAGCGCTATATAAACCAATATTTATGTATTACATTGTATATTGGACAGCTGCCCTCATTTCAAGCTCATATAACTCCAGACCCATATCATTGAGGAATTTAGTCTTTTTTTAAAGGAAGAAGAGAGTCTAAGGTTTCTAACGTTGCATTGAATGTTTGTGTAGTCCTAAAACTCAATATTCTGTGAGTCCTGGAATTTGAGTGAAAATGACAAAAACCCTGGCAGTGGAGTGGACACATTTTTGCACACCGTCTGGCAGTTCATGAGTTAAAATAGAAAAAGCAATGTAATATCAATGCTGTATCTAATATTTGGCTCATACCATCATGCTCAAAAGATGCTTATTTTTGTATTTTTGTGGTCTCAGTATGCTGCAATCCACATTTACTGTACTCCATTTTCTGCTCATCCTATTCAGTGACATATGTGACTGGAGACTTAGACTAATGTCATCAAACTATCCCACCCTGATTGATCAACTGATCAATAAAGGGGCACGCAATGAAATAACGTACATTCAAAGTCTTACTATATGGGGACCCAAACCCCTGCTTCCTGTACGGAAGTCAGACGAGTGACTGTCAACACAACTGGATCCATTCATTCCAAACGAGCTGCATCCTGCACATAGAAGCGGCTTGCGTGTTCTTGAATCACCAATCGTGATGTGGATTGCGAACTGTTTCACTTATACAACAAAAACATGCAGTATGATCAACAAAAAAGGGACACACACTCGCACACACATACACGTTTTGCATTCAGATTGCCTTTCAGTGAGAATACAGTCCATACTCAAGCATAAGCAGCCTTGCACGGTGTTTATCTTATATGTGCTATAAACAGATTGTGTTTATGGGTATGCATGCTGTGAATGCACAGTGATTACCATGCAATTACCGTGCTCAAAAACCCACAAACAATGTGTGCCAAAGCTTATTTTCCATACTATGCATAGAAGATAATAGTTAAGGGATAAAAGCAACAGCGTGCTATATACGCTAACCTATTAGCAGTGATGGAATAATGTGTATATTAATGGGACGATCAGCTAATGGAGAATATCAGGATACTACAAGTGGACTTTCTTGAGGGAAAGATGATGATGTTCATGTGTGTTTGGTGTACCACATTGTTAAGTGTACCATTGACACTTGCCTCTTCGCACTCGGCAAAGGTTTTGCTAGGGCTGGCTAATGGGCCTTAATATGTTTTCTTCGCCTTGCATTTGTAATTGTTTAATAATAATAATACATTTCATTTATAAGTGCCGTTCAAAACTCTCAAGGTCAATTCACATTCACAGGATAAGTTTCCTGTATGTGAGCAGTGGCAGCCATATGTGCCAGCGGTCACTCAACCCGGAAGTAACTCAAATAGATAGAAAGCGAGCTAGCTAGCTAATAGATAGCTATTAAGCTAATCAATAACCAGCAAGATAGCCAGCCAGCCAATAGATAGCAAATAGATAGCAAATAGAGAGCTAACTAGATAGATAGACTGATAGCCAGCTATATAGCTAGCTAGGTAGCTTTCATCGCCTTGCATTTGTAATTGTTTAATAATAATAATAAATTTCATTTATAAGCGCCTTTCAAAACTCTCAAGATCACTTTACAGTCACATAATCAATTTTCTGTCAGTGAACACATGTTCACTCAACCCGGAAGTAACTCAAATAGCTAGAAAACGAGGTAGCTAGCTAATAGATAGCTAGCTAGACGGTTATATAGCTATTAAGCTAATTGATAACCAGCTAGATAGCTAGCCAGCCAGCGAGATAGCGAATAGATAGCAAATAGATACCTAACTAGAGAGCTAGCCAGATAGCCAGCTAGATAGCTAGCTAGGTAGTTAGCCAGATAGCCAGCTAAGATCGCTAGCTTGTTTTTGTTCCAAGTTTTTGATGATTTATAAACGCTTGGATTGTTTTTTCAAAATTTTTGTTCAATCTAAAGAAATTCATTTTTCTCAATTTAACATTTATACAAAAATCATTCCCCCAAGCATCGAGTAAGCAGTTTAACACTTTTTACTCTTCAAACAATGTTTTTTTTTTGCCTTGCACTGCAAAGCCTCCAGGCACAGCTGAAGGGATATAGTTACCTGTAACGTTAGCCGTTTCACATTATAGTACGCAGCACACAGATGTGGCACACTTAATGCAACACATGTGTTTTCTTTAGGCAACATTCTTCTTGGCTTAACTAAAAAAAAACTTGCACACATCACACCGCACTGATGAGAGGAATGTGCTGCCCCAGACGAGGGGAAATCCCATCACTCAGTGATTGTATACATGCTGTGTGTATGTATACATTATGGTACTGCTCTATGTGTACAATATGCACTCAGCAATGTATGACCAATGAATGACATTGGTCGAACATTGCTGATATTTCTGAAAATAAATCTCATGACCCTGCCGGTTGGATTGCAGAACAGAATCGAAGAAGTTCATCAAGTGTGAAAAGATTAGCTTTGTTCAAATTTACACATTTTAGAACATTTAAGACAAAAAGTACAGACATTCCCCTACTTACGAACATCCGAGTTACGAACAACGGTACATACGAACATTTTTGAAGTAACATTTAGTATTCTGTCCGGTTCTACATGTACATATCTTTATAGAGCATATGTTTTATTAAATGTTTATTTTTCAGTACAAACCAATACCGGTTACTTATATAAGCCTTAAACAAACTTAAACATACTTATATATGCCTTAAATATACATTCCATACAAAATATAGCATTGAAGCAACTTACAAACAAATTCACCTTACGAAATTGTACATGGTCATATGTTTATAGAGCATATATTTTATTAAATGATTATTTTTCAGTACAAACCAATACACGTTACTTATACAACCTTAAACATACTTATATACGCCTTAAACATACGTTCCATATAAAATATAGCATTGAAGCAACTTACGAACAAATTCCCCTGAGGAATGCATCTCGTTCGTAAGTTGGGGAGCGTCTGTCGGATCTTTTTTTAGGTTATCTATATGAATGAATTAGTGCTCTGATTTACTTATATACATTGACATTTGCGTTTTTGGTCTCGGCAAATGTGCATTTTTGTCCTGGAGCAATGAATAAATAAATAAATAAATAAATAAATAAATAAATATCACTCGATACATTGTGAATGTAAATGATGAGTAAATGATTCCAGTCTCATAGTTTTATTCCCTTTGTTTTGTCTACAATAATTCCTTATACTTTTAATCAGAATCAGAAAGCCTTTAATAGTCCCACAATGGGGAAATTTGAAAGATAAAAACAAAGTATTCTATGCATATAGAAATGTCAGAAGACTGAAATGTTTAACTGCAAAAATGTTTCATATAGAGAGAACTGTATATCGTGCAAGTATAAAAAAGCATATTCATACATGCACTATGTACAGTAAAATTAATTAATAATAATAATAATAATAATAATAATAATAATAATAACATATTTATATAGTTTCTTTCAAACGATTTAGATATACTTAACACAGGGAAAAACATATGTACTCATTTTTTAATAGATATTCTTATACATGCATAAAGTACATACGTGTACAGTATACTAATGCACTTACTATGTTGAGTTCTGTCAGTGGTTAAATGTAACCAGGTGCCATGATGTCATCGGATAAAATATACAGTTTGACACACAGAGGATGTTGTGCAGTTGCTACAGACCAAATTGAGAGGCAAAAGGTTCCCATCATACATGCCATAAAGACATTCAGGATGGTGGCTATAGGATACCATTGTGTTACAATATTAACAGGAAGTGACCATGGAAAGATTTCCTCCTCCTCGTAAAATGGCTACTCTACTTCAAGTGGATGAACCGAGACATGGGAAAACAATATAATTTTAGATGAAGACAGATGTGTTTATTTGTTCTGATGTCAAGAGGCGCAATGAAAATCTTCCGTGAAATTTTGCAGATGGAGCTATATGACAAAAGTGTGCTATATGTCGCAAGTTGCCACTTAACTCATTCACTGGCATTCACGAATTTATTCGGGAATTCAAAATATGCTGTTGAGTGCTGATAAAGTGCTGGCCAGACCTCTGGCACTTTTTTACCTTCCACAAGGGGGCAGCATTTCCCTTTTTTCCATCTTAGCGCTTCCTTCCACCTTCAGCTGTTGTTAAAGCGCTATATAAACCAATGTGTATGTATTGCATTGTATTTTGGACAGCCGCCCTCATTTCAAGCTCATATAACTCCAGACCCATATAATTTAGGAATTAACTCTTTTTTTCTCATGAAAAAAATAGAGTCTTTCTTATGCTGTATTGAATATTTATATAGTCCTAAAACTCAATATTCTGTGTCTCCGGAAATTCGAGTGACAATGACAAAAACTCTGGCAGTGAAGTGGACATATTTTTGCACATGTCTGAAATTGCAGGACACACAGAATATTGAGTTTTAGGACAAAAAAAATCATTCAATGCAGCGTAAGAAAACTGAGACTCACTTCTTTAATAAAAAAAAAAGTTATGTTGTAGCTCAGGGGTGTCCAAAGTCGGTCCTCGAGGGCCGCCGTCCTGCCTGTTTTCCAGCTCTCCCAGGAGCAATGCCCCTGATTCAAATCATCAGGACCATTTTGATGCTGCTTTACAGCTGGCTGATGAGCTGATCATTTGAATCAGGTGCGTTGCTCCTGGGTGAGCTGGAAAACAGGCAGCACAGCGGCCCTCGAGGACCGACTTTGGACACCCCTGTTCTAGCTTATGTGATTCTGGAGTAATTTGACGTGCAAATGGGGGTGGCCACTTGTGGGAGGGAAAAACAATGCCAAAGGTCTGACCGAAGCTTCAAAAGCAGAAAAAACAAAACCCGAACAAACAAATGGCAGTGAATGAGTTACACATCTGCAAAATCAACAGAAGAAGCCGTTATATTTTGGTCAAGGAAAATGAAGGAATCGTTTTTTTCTGCTTTTCTTAGGGTAATGTGGGTCAGTGACCCCTTTCAACCCCTTTCAATCCAGGTAAAACTCCGCCTTGTAACGTGCTTTACTGCCACCTATGGGATTGGAGTGGAACCAGATGAATTTTCCCAACAAACTGACCTGGTGAGTACTCAGCGAAGTTTAGCTCTCAAGTGAATGTCTTTGTAAATAACTACCCGAGTCTCTCCCAGACAATCCTAAGAAAATAATACAGATGGTCCACTTTCACTTAGCGTGTGGTGTTAAAAACAGCTTCTGTGTCTTTTACGAGGCATTTTGTCAACAACAACGGCGTTACAACAATGTAATAATCGCCCAGCTCTGCCAAACAAAACCTCAGCCTCTGGCTAGCTGGCTGGCATCAGGCGGAAAACGACAGATGGCTGACAGGAGATGTAGTCGTTTCTTCTTTTTAACTACCTGCAGCATCTGGAGAGAATGAATCTTGGAGCAAAACGACTTGAATAGGAAATCCTGTGACTGTAATGTTATCTCGTTTCCTCGAACACATCGCACACCATCTGCATGGCGTCATACGTCTCTTTAGCGTGATGGAAAGAGATGGGGGGAGGGGGGGGCGAAATGACATTCTCAAAGTGTTTGTTTGACAATTGAGGATTAACGCAGCAAATCATAAAAAAAACAGAGAAAGACCAATCACAAACTGCAACAACTCTCCTCGTGTGTGATACTTTCAAATGATTAGTAAACAAATGAAATGATTCATGGCACTTAAAAAATAGATATATTGCCCTTTTTTGGTTTTTGGCTTTTTGCTGTAAGCATAGGATCTGAGGTAAGTTCTCGTCACCTAATTAACTCATTCACTGCCAGACAATGTGCAAAAAAATGTGTCCACTCCAGTGCCAGGGTTTTTGTCATTGTCACTGAAATTCCAGGAACCACAGAATACTGTATTGAGTTTCAGTAGAAACCTTAGACTCTCTATTTTCATCAGAAAAAAAAGTTAATTCCTAAATGATATGGGTCTGGAGTTATATGAGCTTGAAGTGAGGGTGGCTGTCCAAAATGCAATGCAATACATATGTATTTATTTATATAGCGCTTTAGCACCAGCTGAAGCTGGAACAAAGCGCTAACATGGATAAAAGGGAACTGCTGCCCCCTTGTGGAAAAGAAAAAAAATCATCACCAGAGGCCATGGCCAGTGCTTTATCGGCACCCAAGCACGAAAAAAAAAAAAAAAAAACAAATTCAGGAATGGCGCTCGACGTCATATTTTCAATTTGGGAATACATTTGTGAATGGCAGTGAATGAGTTAAAAACAAGTGTAGCACGGATATTCAGATATTGGATGACAGTTTCTACATGTGCTAATTTTAACACTTGCCCTCCATTAATGCTGGTGGTGAGCATTGGTAATTAAAATGGCAGATAAAAAGAGAGGACGTGACATAGAGAAACAGATGACGGTGTGATCGAGGTGAAGATAAGAAAAGCGGGAGGAAGAGACAACGAGGAGGATAAAGAGTCGATGTGCTGACGGCAGCCACTTCATTTGGTTTCACACAGAACGACGGCGATGCCGCTTTGAATTAAAGAGTCCAATGGTGAGATTTGACTGCTAATGCTGAGATCGGCCGAATCTCAGCATTAGCACATTGCTTCACTTTAATATAAGAACAGTACATATGCATGCGATGGATGCATGGCTTGAGGAACCTGCCATGAGAAGAAAATAGTGTCAATGCAGAATGCCGATGCATATGTGGAACGGTCGCGGCTTGGAATTGAAGCTGATTTACGTGTGACAGGAGATGTGAGACAATCTCTTCCGTCAATGGATGCGAGTACAGCTTCATGTTTGCTTTCAACATTTACCTTGTAGCAGATGTGCACATTGCACCATGACGTCCCTGATCCACTGGTGAAAAGGATGCTTTGATCCTCTCCTCTTTCATCTAGAACTGCTTGATGCAACAAAGGGCGCAGAAAGTGCTTAAGATTGAATGATTGCAAAATTATTTCTTTATTATCAGAGCAGGAGTGCACTCGGTTTCATGTGATATATGACAAGATGGCTGAAATGGCTATTTTCTAAAGGAGCACTTCTGTTTTGCCATTTACATCTCTCTTTTTTTCTCCCTTCTCCCATATTTTCCCCCGATCTCGAGAGCTTCGGCCTAATTAGAATCACCCTCCTCCTCCTACGACCAACTGAAATTGAATTGCCCGTCATTTGTATAATGACACCTCAATGGGGGATGATGAAATGTAGCAATCAGTTAAGAGAGTGACCAAGGCCTGCGTAGGCGGTGAGTCTCCATTGGTGGAGGTAATGCTGAGACATTTAACATTAAATGGCCTCATGCTGATTCATTGATATTATTATTTTTATTTTATTTTATTTTTTACATCTAACGCAACCAAAGAGCCAGCTTACACGGGATGTCCGAATTGGAAACGACAATGATATGTAATGCAACATTACTATTCGGACTTATCTGCACCTGAAAGTTGAGGTGTTAACTCATTCACTGCCATTCACAAATTTATTCGGAAATTGAAAATATGACGTGGAGCACCATTCCTGAATATGTTTTTTCATGCTTGGGTGCCAATAAAGCGCTGGCCATGGCCTCAGGCAATGTTTTTTCTCCTTCCACAAGGAGGCAGTATTACCTTTTTTTCCATGTTAGCACTTTGTTTCAGGTTCAGCTGTTGTTAAAGCGCGATACAAACTAATGTCTATGTATTTCATTGTACTTTGTACATCCGCCCTCATTTCAAGCTCATATAACTCCAGACCCATACCATTTAAGAATTAACTATTTTTTCTGATGAAAGAAGGGTGTATAAGGTTTATAATGCTGGATTGACTGTTTATGTCCCCCTAAAAGTCAATATTCCGTGAGTCCTGGAAGTTGAGTGACAAGACAAAAACCCTGGCACTGGAGTGGATACATTTTTGCACAGTCTGACAGTGAATGAGTTAAGAAGGTGTTGTAATATTCTCAAAATGTTGTTTTATGGACACCAAACACTGAGCCCTCAAGTATCAATATTGTTTTTTTTCCAATTGACTTCAGACGAAGAATATAATACTCTACAGTTGTAATACACAAAAAGCCAATGTTTACTCACACACTACTTATGTAGTGAGGCTATAGGCATCCTCACTGGATAATGCATTTTATTTCCAAGTGAAAAGCTGTGTCAAAAAATATGAGGTCTGAAGAGAATAGGTGACCAGTAGCAAACAAAATCAAGAAAACATGAACACTAATACTAATAATACTAATAATACTAATAATAATAATAATAATAATAATAATAATACACTTAATTTACATGCGCCTTTCTGAACACCCAAGGACACTTTACAATAAAACAACAATACAGAGAACAATCGATGAAAAGGTTTCTTCAGCCATCATCTGTACTTCGTTGAAGGTGTCGGACATCAAAAGTCAAAAAAGTCAAAGTCAGCTTTATTGTCAAATATGCTAATATGCATGACATACAGCACAGATGAAATTACTGTCCTCTCGGACCCAGCATGCAAGGCACTTTAACAAACATAATAAACATGAAAACGCCAATTTGCCGGGAGAGGGGTAGACTGAGTTGCAGGAGCGCGCATGCTCCTTTGGTCTATAGCCAGGCATCACTAGTTGAACATGCAAATATGATTTGCTCATATCATTACATCTCCCTTTCTTAATTGAATTCTTTGCTCATAACAAATGTAATGAATTTAATTATGTCAGTAATTAGCAAATTAAAACTTGAATAAAGTCTTTCCAAATTTTCCAACAATAAATGAAACATTCACATCATTTTTTTTCACCACATGATCACTTGGAAAAACATGTTAAATGGTTTCAATCAGTCTCTCAGGTGGTTTCACTTTCCTTGAGGATTTTCGGATAGCATGTCCTGGAATTAGAGGTATTACAACAGTCTCTGTTACAGTCTCTGTTCGTTGACTTGCTATGGTTGGTTCTTTGAGAAGATCTCGGCGGTTTCTTTTTAAAACAGCACCTTCCTCTGTCTGAATGTTGTATGACCTTGGTTGGACCTGACGCAGAACAGTCCCTTTCTGTGACCGTGTGTCTGTTTTGTCTTTGTACCGGACTTGGTCACCGGTGTGTAGTTCAGGTAGGTTCCGTGTTCCTCTGTCATGGTAGAACTTCTGTTTTTGTTTCTGTTGTTCTTTCAAACGTCATTGCGTTTCGAAATGCAGTAAGCTTCAAACGTTTGGATCGTTCGTACAAAAGACTGCTTAGGCAACATAGGCTTAGTTGTGCTGATGAGGGGATACCAGGGCAAATTGGACAATCAGGCCAGTCGTCAGTCAGGACAATAGAAGTAATCAGTGGAGCCGCAGGGATGAGTCCTCTGCTCCCGCCATCCTGAGAGCAGGGACCAATCATAGCAGAGTCCGGCACCGCCACGTCTGGAAAGTAGGGATATATATATAGGGCCGAAACTACCAGTAAGACTTTAGTTTGCTGATGAAGCTTCTTGGATAAGAAGTGAAACATCCAACACCTTCAGAGAAGTACAGATGACGGCTGAAGAAACCTTTTCATTGATGGACCACTCCTGTACGACTGAGAGCTTACACAGATGTACATAGAACAATAAAACCATGAATAAAATGATAAATAATAAAATAGCTGATTAAACTAGACCATGAATGCAAGTTTAAACAGGTGGGTTTTGAGGTGGGATTTGAAAGTCGGAAGGGAGTCAATATTACAGACTAACTTTACATATCAAGATAAAAACAGCTGGCGACATATTCAAAGCTGTCGAATGGTGAAGAGATTGAAACAATGCCCGCCTGCAGCCGAACTGCACACTTCAAATCCCGATGACTCATGCTAAGCTCTTTGTTTCAGCTTCAGCTGATGTTAAAGCGCTATATAAATCAATGTGTATTGTATTGTATGCACAAACATGCACACAAAAATATATCGCATGCAACTAGCGTAACAATATCTTTTGATTGTGCCGTTGCTAGCCATACAAGTGGACAACTAGCTCAAAATACCTTTTGGTCCAAGTGACTTGGACTCAAAACACAACAAATGTACTTCTCACAACACTCCAATCAGTGTATACAATCCCTTGAATCGGATCTTCCTCTGTCAATGTCCAACGCGGGTATGATGAAGGCTCACGTAGCATGTTGCAGTCCGCCCGCCGGCCCACACAGGAGGGAGTTAAGTCCCTTATCGCTGCTCCCCAGAAGAAATTCCGACATGAGGCCTCACTCTGCTGGTTTCCTGCCTTCTTGCCCAATGCCCTATTTATACTCATCGGGGCTCTAAAATACCACGGGCAGCATTTTCCCTTGTCACCAACATACTTCCTGCTATTCTACCGCTGGTACCCCTCGTTGCAGGTCAGCACCTTTTCGGTCGGGGGTGAATGGGTGTTGAGACTAGTGCAGTTGGTCTGTCTGTCATTATGGTTTTACCCAAAAAGGGTCATCCACAGAGTCCGATATAAGTGCCAGATGTCAAATGAAATTGTTAAAACTAGTACCAGGACCCCAGGGCTGGGGAATTAGTAGTCCAGTGGTCGCTTGGCGGTTCAATCACTTGCTTTTGGAAAGATATCAGTGTCCTGGAGCAAGGTGCTGCGTCACCAAAAGGTGAATGAGGTAAGAGTGTAAAGCGCTTTGAATACCCGAGATAGAAAGAAAAGCGACGGCCCATTTAGCATTATTGTAAGTAATTGATCCCCGGAGGCCGCTTAGATTGGCCTGAGGGAACCAACTACAGTTATAATCAAAACTCACACTAGGAATCCTCGGATGGTCCTTCCATCACGTCAATGTATTTTGCTGTACTTGTTTGGTCTGGGGACCTCGTGTTGCCCCCAAAAGCCGCCAGAAGGCCAGAAGAGGGCGTCCAAGCGCCATATAAGGAATTTATCAGCCTGTGTAAACGGAGGTGGCCACAGGATGTTGCCATTTTGTGCCTCTTTTTTTGGGTGACAGATTTTCCCACAATGTTGCCTCAAAATGGCATAAATAAATTCTTTAATCGATTGCAAACATGTATGCTTTCCTCTTCAGAATCAAAATGAATAAATGATTTGTCCTGGTTTAATTTAATGCGACACCAAAAGAAGACAACAAAACGGTGTGTGACTTTGGGGAAGAATTAACATTTTTTAATCACACAACATGCGCTTTAATAACTCCATATTTGCGGCAGCTGGAGCATCAGAGAGCGCTGTCATAGCCACTTAGTTGTGCGCTGGCGAATAACACAGGCTGACGAGTAACAGCTCGGGGAGAAGAAAGATAAAGTGTAGGAGAATACCATCGAGCGACACAAGGAGGAAGTCAAAAAGGTTTCGGAAGAAATTCCAAGCTGCCATTTGACAGCACATTACGATTGTAATGACAACAGTAATTACATCCCAGTTGCTTGGGTTTGGCGTACAGTACGACGGTGTCCTAAGTTTGATAGTTGCGTTTTCAGTCAACTTTTATCACATCATCATTTTGATTGGAACTGGACTGAACGCATAGAGCCAACAATGCAGTAATCATGACCAACCAGCAATTGAAGACGCAATGCAGTAATTATCATAAAAAAATAACAGAAAGGAAATTTTGGGATTCAGGCTATTTTTTTCTCCATTGGATCGATCTACAAACTATGACTACAGAGCTTAACATCACGCTTAACAGACATCACGTATAAGGACGTGAAAATGAGTTAGATAGATATCAATCTATCTATCTATCTATCTATCTATCTATCTATCTATCTATCTATCTATCTATCTATCTATCTATCTATCTATCGATCGACCGACTGACCTACCTACCTATGTACCCTCCCACCCACCCATCACCCATCTATCTAGCTATCTATCAATCCATCCAGTGAGCTATCCATCAATCTATCCAGCTAGCTATCCATCTATCCATCTATCCATCTATCCAAATATCCATCCATTCATCGAGAAATAGGGGGGTGCATCATTTGGGCTGCTGGGTGAGAGGTGGGGTAATAAGCAAGAAAATTGTAAAAAGGTTTGCATACCTTCTTGTAAACTAGGGATTTAGCTGTCTTAAGAATCAATTTCATGTTTAATACACCCGCCATTGCTTAACATGGCTCACATTAATCAGAAATAACATTCAAAGGTTCTCGTCAACCTTTCTTCACATTTGTTACTTCTCTATCTGAACCCGAAAGTTTTGTGGTAACCCGTTTTTAAAATAGTTCAAAGTTCCCTCTACCTTGACGAAAGCCGCTAACTATTCTAGCTAAAGAAACACCCGCAAACCATGATGCTGCCACCATACTCCACTTGATGTAGCATTTGGACAACTACCCCAGTGTTTATGCACAAAAAGCTCACATGGCCACATGCCTGTTCAGGCTACATGTCATTGCTGTGCTATGTTTGCACAGTGAAGACATGGAGCACATCGCGTCGTCAGTAATTGCGACATACACAAAGCTTGTTTTGTGCATCCACGATCAATACAGGAAATGGAGAGACTTTGAATGAACGTGCAGCACTGCCGTGCTTTTGTGAAAGCAAATATCCATCGCAAGGACTCTTGTGGAAACATTTCATCAGCATACAGTACATACAGCACTTATGGATGTAGCATTTTACACACGATTTCTACAGTAATGTGGTTCTGGCGCGTGTGGCTGCCGCTGCTCACCCGCAGAAATAATATCCGGTGACTGTAACGTGTCCTTGAGAGTTTTGAAAGGCCCTTATGAATGAAATGTATTATTATTATTATTATTATTATTGTGGTTTATTGGTGTTACGCAGAGGTCGGCCGTCAGGGCCTGAAGGCCTTTTCTGCTGGCCTAAAAATATCTGAATCTAATGTGAATTTTATTTTGTTCATGTGTTCTTATTAAATAATTCCTTTCTTTCAGCTTCCTTTCATTGCTTTTCCCCTTTTGTGCTGCTTCATGGTTGCGTGTTTTGCATATTTAAGCATTCAACCAATCACATTTCAGCCATCATTTGTTACCAGAGTCAGAAATCTACCTGGACAGCTCCGAAGCTAGCAAAAATAGCAAGAAATATTGACACTATTTGAGGTCAACATTCAAACAGTTTACTGACAATATTTCTTACGTTTCTTCAAGTCATCAGTTATTTTCTGGCCAACGCTACCCTCTAGTGGACATGTAGTAAATCACACCACACTCACAGCTGTGAAGTGATTCAGACATAGCACTACTGAAGGTCTATGAGTGACATGCACGGCCCGCCACTGTAAAACAATAACGTTTAGCAACAATGCTAGTGCTGGAAAAAAAGTCTCTGGCTGGGCCACAAATTTTATGACTAAGTAAATTAGATCGTCGCTGATAACGTAGTGGTACACTCGCGTGACTTGTGTGCAGGCAGCGTGGGCTCGGTTCCAACTCAGTAACGGTGTCTATGTGGGTGTGAACAGTTTTTCCCGTGACTGACTGGCGCCCTGGAAAAATGATTGGATGGATAAATTAGGCGGTTCGTGGTTGTCCTGACCACAACAAAGGCCATTAATATGACTTTGTCGTTGTTATTTTAGGAAACAGCTATTACATTGTCGATTTAAAGTGTATTCAGCCATCTTAGTGACTCGTTGGCTGGCACACTCGCATGACAAAAGCGACAGGGCCACATCACATCATATCCGAGGACGTCGGAGTAATTACAGTTTTGACGCTGATAGCAAGTGGAAGCCCGCCCCGGCTGGCCTGACTGGTGGCCCTCATTAAATCACATTAACCCTAATTAACATCTCTGACCCTCCTTTGAAACCCATGTGGTATGGTCGGCCTTGATTCTAGATTGTCCATGATGCCGTTGCGCTCTTTTTACAGTATACTCTCGATTGATTCCGCGGTGTAGAGTGAACAGTGTGTCGGGAGAATGACACGGTATACAGTACATACCTGTCAACATGCGAGACACTGTGACCTTACAAACGGCTCAATTTTTCCTTACTGAGAAAAAAACATACACGTGTGCAATATTTTATTGTGCAGTTTCATGAACAAAATTTCACATGTAAACATGAAATCTTTTATGAAGTTACAACATATTTCTTGCAATAATCAAGTATGTTCTTTTTTGTAGAGCATTGTGCCTTTTTTGTGAGGGATAAATTGAATTTGTACACAGCAAAAAATAATTTGAATTTGTGTTCTTACGATTTACAATGATACCTCGGCTTACTTTAGCTCACGAACTTTTCGTCTTACGAACATTAAATTCGCGAGAATATAATCTTGGCATACGAACTAGTTTTCGGCGGATGAAGACCAAACCACACGGTCGAACAGCGCCACGAGGGCTGGCGGACTAGTTTTCGTCACCACCTTTCTTTGAGTGCAGATGTGGTTTGTTATGGAGTGGAGTACTTTTGCTATTATGGGACCGAAAAAGATCCCACCACAGGCTAGTGTTAAGCCGAAGAGGACTCAAAAGAAAATTATGGTCGAGTAGAAGAAGGAAATCATTGAAAAACACGAACGAGGTGTGCGTTTGTGTGACTTTTCTGCATCACAATACCAATATGCTAAATCGACCATTGCTACGTGTGGCTAATAAGGGTGTTTCTGTGTTGTCTAAGCAACGGTCTCAGGCAACAGAAGAGGTTGAAAAACCTTTGTTGATTTGGATTAACGAAGAGCAGCTAGCAGGGGCCCGTGTTAGTGAGGGTATTATCGTCGAAGGACCGGCAACTTCATTCAAATATCATCAAGAGGCAACTACATCAACAACCATCACAAAGGTAAATAAAACGACTTTATTATACAGTGGAGTTTTCAAGGCTTATTTAGTAGAAAATGATGTTTTGTGGGGACCTGGAAACGGATTATTTTAATTTTTAGTGGTTTCCTATGGGAAATTAATGTTTGGAAGACACACTTTTCACCTTACACACCCTTTCTGGGAACCAATTAAGTTCGTAAGCTGAGGTATCAGTGGATAATGCTTTAAAAAATATGAATATTACGTTTCACTTAACTGATTTCAAAATAAAATTCCACTTGACCGGAACTTCTCTTCTTGGAACTTAAAAACTAGATTCTTCTCGAGACTTTTCGCATTGACTTTTTTTCTCGGTGGTCGCTTTTCACAAGTAGCGATATTTGTTATCATTAACATTACTGCTCGTATTTTATGACAAAAACTGATTCGAAAATATTTCAAAATTATTTGTAACAATTTTTGTGTTTCCCGTACAAACTTTCTTATGTGCCGTAAACATCTAAAAAGGTGGCAAAATCGTACAGAATACGGCAAAATACGGCCGGTTAACAGGTATGGGAATCAAATATCATTCAGCGAAGTGAAAATTAAAAAAAATGAAATAAATAAAACAACCCCAGTCGCCAGATGTGCTCCAGCCTCGATAAGGTCATGAAAGACAGACGTTTATTATTCTGCTGCCTTTGGTGTGGTTCGAATTCGACCTGCGGGGAAATGCTGAGTGATGCCTTTCACTTAGCAATGAAAAACAAACAGCAGAAGTACAGTGTGCATGCTCCACTGGAGATAAGTGCTGCGTGGCTATACGCACGAAGCAAGAGACTATATACATTTTGAATGACAACATATTCAAAGTGCTCTCAATTTCTGTTAAGTCACTTTATAACCAGTGCAGGATGGGTGACCACACCAGTTATTGTTGACATTTAGCATGCTTATAGCTCAGGAAACTTTATTATAATGTTTAAAGCAGGCTTTATTAAATCCTTTTTTGAGCTCCAATGAGAAATTTGGTTCCTCCCTGGGACCACAATGACTACAACATCTGATATGTACTTAACATGAACGGATAGCAAATATAAAAGGCATCAAATATTCAAAAACATTTTTTTGGGCCAAGACGGTTTGCTAAAGTTATTTGCATGTTTTGTCCCCAAATATGTGCATTTAACCAACATGATGAATGTAATTCAAGTTATTAAAGATAACAATGTATATTTTCTGTTGGGAAAAAAATCACTGATAGGGGTTAGGGTGATAACAAGTCTGCGACTGGATGGGTGCATGGCTTGAGGAGCCCACGATGAGAAGAAAGGAAAGGAGCGTTAGCGCAGAGCGTCGATGCGTATGTGGAATGGTCGCAATGGTACAGGAGATGTGAGACAATCTCTTTTTGTCAATGGATGCTTCACCTTTGTGTTTGCTTTCAACATTTAGCTTGGAGTGGACGGGCACATTCCACCATGACGTCCATGACCCACTGGTGAAAAGGACGCTTTGATCCTCTCCTCTTTCATCTAGAACTGCTTCATGTACAGAAAGTGCTTAAGAATGAATGACTCTCTGTGTCTTTGTGTTGTCGTATTATTTGTTATTTTGTTATTTTTTTTGTTCTTTTGACTTCGAGATGGTGCTGGGAGAGTGGCTGCCTTCACAGCAGCTCCTGTAATTTGTTTTACTACTTCTTTCATTCCTTTCGTGATTTTGTGCTTTAAAATGTAAATGTCTCCACTGCAAGACTAATAAAGGTAAATCCAATCCAATCCAAACATTTATGATACACACACACACACACACACACACACACACACACACACACACACACACACACACACACACACACACACACACACACACACACACACACACAGTCAAAAAAAGGTTGGAGTATGGTTGATGAGGCACTGGTGAATGTGTGTATACAACTTACATATCATTTTTCATGAATCTTCCTCTGGTTAATTATTCATGAGGTTTTCCACCTTGAATATTAAAACACCACAACTACAAATAGAGAAAAGTGTACCAAAGGTGTGCCCAATGACAACATGCTACTGTGAAGTTACTTTAACTTTGGACTACCGTATTTTCCGGTGTATAAGGCACACCGGAGTATAAGGTGCAGCCCCCAATGAATGGTTTATTTTCAAACTTTTTCCATTTATAAGACGCACCTTCAATGAATGAAAAAACGTCTTCTAAATATAATATATAAAAGTTTTCCAAATATAAGGCGCACCGCATTAAAAGGCGCTACAGTAGAGACTGGCCTTGTGCACTACTTATTCTACGGGGATAGGTGGCTGCTGAAAGTGGTTGCGAGAGCTGTTATGGCTCAATATGACAGATATAAGGTGCACCGGCGTATAAGGCGCCGGGTCATCTTTTGAAGAAAATTATGTTTTTTGGGTGCGCCTTATACACCGGAAAAGACGGCAAATTAGAAGTAAACAAATGATTAAAATAAACTTAATTTTGTCAGATCTGACCATATGAGGCGAATTGAATATCATTTTTAAACCAAATGATAAAAATGATGTGTAAAGGTGAAATAAGAACACACCTGATTCTGATTCTGATTCTGATTCTATTGGGTGTTTTAGGCGCGGCGATCGCATGCCTGGGCAAACGGCAACAGTTGTCTTAGCCTCCGCAGGCATGTCTTGTGCAAACAAAACTGCTTCATATCCATGCTCGGTACATGTTCACTCATTCACTCACTCACTCAGTGATTAGCAAACTTTCATACAGGTCGGCATACAGTTGATTTAACATGTCTGCACATGCACAATGTCAATGAACAACCTTCCTCATGTTATTGTGCAGCTGAAAGTCACCAAGTTGTTAATGAATAACACTTTTTCATCAATAAATTAGTTGGTACGTTTTTGTGTCTGCTTTTCTGTGATTGTATGTGTAAGTGAGACTTGGTGAATATGTGAGCGAGTGCATATCATCCCTAAGTCACAGCCCCCCCCCCCTCCACTTTCCTCAGGGCCCCTTACCGCCTGCCTCCGTCTACCAGTCGCACCACTTGGGGCACTTTTGGCCTTTGTTCACAAGGTTTTTCATCGTGGCTTCACTGCATGATTCTCCAGGAATTCCATTTGTTGTGTGCTTATAGTCACTGAGCTGCAGAGTTGCCGTGACTCATAGTAATAGCATCGGGGCAGGGAAAAATTCTAGAGTTTGGGAGTTTTTAATCTCAAAACGTGTGTCCAAAGATGTTGATATGTATACCCTAAAACCCCAATACTATTCAAACGCAATTATTTGAGTTACATTGAAAATTCCATTGGATTTATCTATCTATCTATCTATCTAGATAGATACACACACATATCTCTATCTAGATAGATAGATAGATAGATAGATAGATAGATAGATAGATAGATAGATAGATAGATAGATAGATAGATAGATAGATAGATAGATAGATAGATAGATAGATAGATAGATAGATAGATAGATAGATAGATAGATAGATAGATAGATAGATAGTGTGTGTCCCAATCAGAAATGTTTGGAGTGGATAGAATTTACTTTTGTTAGTGTCGTGGTGGAGAAATTGACATTTCACAGCAGTAAAGTTATGAAAGCAAGATGAAAGGAATGAAAGAAGTAGAAAAAATAAATATAGGAGCTGCTGGAAAGGCAGCCACTCTCGCGGCGCCATCTTGAAGCCTAAATAAATAAATAAATAACAAAATAATATGACATCGCGAACACGAAGCTGTAGCATCCATTGAAGAAAAGAGACTGTCACACATCTCCTGTCCCATGTAAATCCTTTTCAATTCCAAGCCACGACAGTTCCACATACGCATCGGCGCTTCTTCTCATCGCGGCTCTTCAAGCATCAATGCATTGAGATGCATTTTGAATGAAAGTGGATTCAAAATGGCACTACTTTCTTCCAGCGTATAGGGGCAAATTGTTATTTATTGAAAATCGTACTGAGCCTCAGTGCCATGCAGTCTGTGTCCATATGACATTTTCACATGATTTCTAAGAAGATAAAAGAAATAGAAATGGAATTGCTAGAAAGCTTGAACAAATCCTAAACGCTATAATCAATGCAGCACTAAACGCCCTCGCAAGCACACCACATTGACATTTTTAGTTTTATTTTTGCGTCCCATCCACGCATGGCTTCACATTGAGCCAGTGGAGAAAAAACTGGCCAGTCAGCAGAATGTTATGAATGGGGCACGATGTTAAAAAAAAAACAACAACAAAAAAAAAAAACACGTCTGTGTCCAAGGCTGTCGGCGGAAGAATGCTCGCCTCCGTGTAATTAACTTCTTCATCTGTGAGAACACGACAACGCACTGCTGGGAATTTTCTGTTTCTGTCACAGTCATGTTTGGGCTCCAAACACAACACACACACATTCAATGGGTATATATATAGACTGGCTTGGGCCATAATCTCAAGTAAAGCATGACTAATGCGGTGATACACAAACTGGTGGATACAGAGCTTTAAAAGCAATAATTCTATGAGATAATTCTACCCCTAAAATAGGGCTGAGTGATTCAATTATTTTTATTGAGTCAAATGTGTTAAAGGAAAAGAACATTATTTGAAGGATGTTTTTTTTTCTTTTAACAAGTACATCCATGTTAATGTGGACTGCTACTGCTAATAGGCTAAAATATGATACAATGATTCATCATTACAATCAATGTATCCGCTGTATGAAATGATATCGGCCAAATAGAGCAATATATCGTTCGGTCAAAAAATTGGTCTGATATGAATAATGTCGATCAGAAAGTGTACAATGGGTCCTTCCTGGTCTTTTTACATTATGTTCACTTGAGCTATCTAGCTGGCTATTTGGCTATCTAGCTAGCGATCTAACTCGCTAGCTATTTGCTATCTAGTATCTATCTATATATTTGCTATCTATAAGCTAGCTAGCTATCTATTAGTTATCTATTAGATAGCTAGCTAACTTTCTATCTATTTGAGTTATTCCGTTTGAGTGAACGCTGGCGCATGTGCCTGCCGCTACTCACTCACAGAAAAACTGATCCTGTGACTGTAAAGTGACCTTGAGAATTTTGAAAGGCGCATATAAATGAAATATATTATTATTATTATTATTATTATTATTAACCTGACTGTAATCAGAGAGGAGAATGTTTATAAAAGCATCGTCAGTGTTGCTAAATTAGCGATTTGGTTGCAACATATTTTAGCCTCCAAAAAAACAAAATGCCTACATACATGCCTACATGCCTACATATATATATATATATATATATATATATATATATATATATATATATATATATATATATATATATATATACAGTAAAGTCTCGTTATATCGATATTCAAGGGAGTCCGAAAAAATATCGATATAACCGGGACTATCGATATATCCGACCCTGTTTGCATGTAATTTTCTCCGCGCGTGCATAGAAATAGTATCGATATAACCGGGACTATCGATATATCCGATATCGATATAACGAGACTTTACTGTATATATATATAAAACGAGACTTTACTGTATATATATATATATATATATATATACAGATGGTATATATACAGTACATATAGTATATACACAGAGAGAGACATACAATATATCCTTTTTTTTATAAGCGCACACACATACATACACATTTGCACAACAGTGTAATTACAGAGTCTCCTTCTCAGAGAGAAGAAGGATGGGGGATGGAGAAAGCGAGCGAAGGAGGGTGCAGCAGCTCCAGTAATCTATCCAACTTCACATCACAGCCGAGTGATTGTGCCTGGGGGGGAGGGAAGTGTGGAGGGGTATATGCACAAGTCATAATGCATTTGACAAATAGTCAGGCCCGCTGTTAAAACAGGCATTTTTATAGAGAAAGTGGCCTTCAGCGCTGGCAAACAAGCCTCCCACTCGGGGAGGACGCGCGGGGGCTTCACAAAGATTAGGAGGGATCTCAGGGCCCGATGTAAAGATGACTCACGGTGATTGTGCGAGCGGCAGCGGACAAGTTGGATGCAGCTGAGAGGAGTAACCCTCTCTGTAAAAAAATAATAATAATAAAATAAAAGAATAAAAATCAACTCATATTGTAAATAGCTTGGTTGAGTGCGTATTGATTATATCATCATCAATCGAGAAATCATGCACACCCATTCTCTATAATTATTTCACTGTCAATCACAATGTATGAGCATTAAATCACATGGCAGACGCTCCCTAAGAAAACAGAGAAAGTGTGGCTTTTTATAGATAAAGAGACATATGGGATGTGGGCCATATCATACTCATACAGTATCTTGGTTGGCATGTACACAACCACCACTTGTACAGCTCTTGCCAAGAACTTAACCCATTCACTGCCATTCAAGGATTTAAAATATGACGTAGAGTGTCATTCCTGAATTTGTTCCGGTTTTATAATAATAATAATAATAATAATAATAATAATATTATTATTATTATTATTATTATTATTATTATTATTATTATTATTATTATTATTATTATTATTATTATAATTATAATCATAATCATAATCATAATAATACACATAATAATACACAATAATACACATAATAATAATCATAATTATAAATGTTTTTCCCTTCCACAAGAGGGCAGCATTTCCCTTTTTTCCATGTTGGCGCTTTGTTCCAGCTTCAGCTTTTGTTCAAGCGCTATATAAACCACTATGTAGGTATTGCAGTATTGCATTGCATTTTGGACAGCCGGTCTCATTTCAAGCACATATAACTCCAGACCCATATAATTTAGGAAGTGAATTTTATGGGGAAAGAAGAGATACGAAGGTTTTTTTATGCTGCATTGAATGTTTATGTAGTCCTAAAAGTCAATATTCTGGAATTTGAGTGACAATGACAAAAACCCTGGCACTGGAATGGACACGTTTCTGCACATATCTGACAGTGAATGAGTTAATAGGGCTGAACGCTGAAGAAAAATAATATAATTATGTGGAACATGCACACTCTTCACAGGAACACATGAGCCAAGAATTGACCGCGCAACCTGAAAACTGTGATGCAAACCTGCTCACTGCTCACCCACCGCTTGTCTGTTTGTTCCATTATCGTCGGGGAAAAAAAACGGCTATTCTTATAAATCCTATCAATTGATTTCACCCAATTCCACCTGACGTAACATCATCCCCTTTGGCATAGAGGATCTCCACTCAGCGAAAGGTCACAACAAGCCGGGACGCGTTGTTATTCAACAGTTACGCTGTTGTAGCCACAGTCACAGCTGTTGTTCGATGTAATATGACACTGCCGTCTACCTGCCTGACTGCCTCCTAACACCAACTGGACAGGTTATTACGTAATTAGACCAAGACACACAAAAATAATGACAATTGTTCCTTATTGTTGTTATGCCATGTTGTTTTTCGAAAGAATTTCCTCAGGAACCGGAATACATGTTGGCAGGAAAAACACCACATTTTGAATACATGCGGATCAAACCTCTAAAGATGGACGACACTGATTTGCTGTGGCGACCCCTTGAAGGGAAAAGCCGAAAGGAAAAGAAGACTATAAAAACTGAATTCCCAATTGAGGGACAAGCAACCTGTGATTGTCAGTATCTCCCGAATGGGCATCCATAGGGCCCTCGAAAGTAAACACTTTGCTTCTGTAAGCATCAAAGTGCACTAATAAATAAAACAGCATGCCTTTTAGAATCAGAATCATCTTTATTGGCCAAATATGAAGAGAAAATAAGGAATTTGTCTCCGCTAGAACACGCTGCACTAGTGTCATCATAAAAAAAAACATGACAAATAAGTATAGAGGACACTAATAAAGGCTAATCTAATTTAAGATAATTGGATTCCTTAATGTAAGTGGTACCTCTCAAGAACAACTGTGAGACAATGTGCAAAGTATCAATCAGAGTGGTTGAAGTGAGTACAGAGCTGGAGCTAATATACAGTATTTATTTTATTTTATTAGTATTATTTTATTTGGGTTACTATTTAGAGAGTTAATGGCGACGTGGGAAGAAGATGTTTTAATGTCTGCTGGATTTGGAAGCGCCTGCCTGCGGGGAGTCGCTGGAAAAGGTGTGTTTTTATGAAGAAAAATACTAAGTAACGAACACTCTTCGTATAGTTATATAAATAATTTTGATGTGTATGGTGTCTCAAACCAGCAGCCGAAATGACATGAAAACAATATTGAGAGGAATCGATGCATGTTTACTGGTTCAAGGAGAGATAGGGTACATGCCAACAGAATGCTTAAAATCATGTGATACTTAAAGGACAACCGACGTCACTTTTTTGTTTTTTAACTGACACCAGAAAAATGTTTTATAGCATCTAAAATACCCAAAACACGCAGTATATATTTTTAGCAAAACACCAATAAAAATGACTTGAAAACATGACTTGAAAATTGAGCTGCGAATTGGGCATTTTCAGAAAGTCCCGCCCCCAGTTTATGACATCACGCCAAGACATCTTGCATTGCTTGAGAATAAAAACAATGGTTTCAGATTCGGAGAATATACATTCTTTTTACACCTCCAGTTATGAATATAATTCAAATAGTTCTGAAGAGGAAAGAATACATGTTTGCAATCAATTAAAGAATTTATTCCATGCCATTTTGAGGCAACATTGGGGAGAAACGATCACCAGAAAAGAGGCACGAAATGGCGACCTCCTGTGGCCACCTCCGTTTCCACAGGCTGATAAATTCCTTATATGGAGCTTGGACACCCTCTTCTGGCGGCTTTTGGGTGCAACACAAGGTTTTCAGACCAAACAATACAGCAAAATACATTGACGTGATGGAAGGACGGCTACAATGTGTCTTTTTTTCGGTCAGGGGGTGTTCCTTTAGTGACGTCAAGTACGGACTCGTCACCAATTCAAAAACAAGACTTCCTGAATATTCAGCGCGAGTCTTACAATGTAAAATACAGCTATATGCGGTGGAATCTTTTCAAAATACGCTCAGTGGAACACACAACTTGTCCGGAGACGTGGGTTGTCCTTTAAAACTTCTGAGCGATGTTCTGAATCAATGTAAAATAAATGAATTAGGATATTTACATTAGGATAATGTAGATTGTGTGCCTCAATTATCACACATAACACAATGACACCAAAAAAATCCTCTAATACATTATATTTCACACTGTTGAGGTACATTTTCGTCGGAGCGCAAACTGCTGAATCAAAATATAATGTACCAGTATAAGTGCCAATGACTTAACAAATAACAATGTCGTTGTAAAACATCATCTACACGGAGTCAGGACTCCTTTACGGGGTTTTAATAAAGCATGTGATACAAAATTGAAGCCAACTGTTCTCCTTTCAGAGAACCTGCTGCCACAAACAAGCAGCAATGGAAATTACATGGAATGGAAATACAGTGATGCCTTGACATACAATTCAAATATGTTAAGTCAACTCAAAACATTTAGACATTAAATAATCAGTAACCCGTTCCAGTTTTGTTTCTGTCAAAATTAATGAAAAAAATCCACTCAATAAGTTTGCAAAAAAAAATTATCCATCTACGCATTATTTGAACGGCTTTTCCTCACGGGATTTGAAAGTGTGCTGGAGCCTACCCCTTTGAGGCAACAAACTGGGTACATCCTGAATTGGATGTAAAAGCAAACAGTAACAAGATCATTAAATAGAATCTATTGTGTTTGCTTTGACCACTTAGGGACAGTATGAGACGGATTGTCAAATTTATTGTTCATTGGAGTGTTAATATGATTCTCACCAGTTCGAGGCAGATATTGCTGCGGGGTGTGTCTAAAACTCAAGAGGAATATCATTTGAATTCATCTTTCAGCTCATCAGTACAACACTAATGAAGACCTTTGGATTGTCTGTCTACATGTTGTTGCTGAACCGTGTGTGTTCCAGCAGTTGCTTAGAGGTTAAAAATATAAATAAATACGTGCAACATGGAGGATAATTAGCAATAGCATAAAGCTATTGTAGTTTTTCTTTGGGCAGTTGTTTGTTTTAATCGCAAAATCTGTCATCCTTTTTGATTTATTTAGTTTGATACCAACAGTGAGAAGTTGAATTGGCAAAATGGCCGAATGATGGCTTGTATCTTGAAAAATCTTCAAATGGAGTCATCGTATCTCAAAGCACCATTGAATGTGTATGAGTATGTTTCGAGGCTTTTATAACATGTCCATATTTGGCTCCTAGGCTATAGGTTGCCCACCCCGGAGCACAAGGTGGGAGCGCGTACTCAGTCATCACTAGTATACCACAAATGACTAATTAATGGACTTCCAAGTTTGTTAGAAAAGCAAGCAATCATGCACGTTTTCGTGAATTGGTATACTTGAGCGATAAATCACACAAAGAGACGGATTGAGAATCATAATGGAAAATTGAGTGCAGCTGGTTGAGGGATCACCGAAGCACTGAGCTACGGATAAATGCTAAAACAGGTGCATGGGGGGCGTTTTATCGTGGTTTTGTTTTGTTTTATATTTTACTCAACACAAAGTTATTTTGCCAATGCAAGCCCTGCGATTATTTTTTTTTTGGGGGGGGGGGAGTGGAACACTTGTCACGGTTGCGATGGATGCCAAGCATAAAGAGGGAGAAAGTAAAAAGAGTTGTTTTTTTACCTTGTTGGAGTGGTAATAGTCCAAAGTGGAGTCGGGCGATAACGTGCACGCACCCACGCTGGAGGGGGGAGCCGGATAGAACCTGACGTCCATAGCAGGGTCCGCGGGACTGGCAAGGGTAGCGATCCAGTCGAATGTGCACCTCTCTCTCTCTCTCTCTCTCTCTCTCTCTCTCTCTCTCTCTCTCTCTCTCTCTCTCTCTCTCTCTCTCTCTCTCTCTCTCTCTATCTGTCACTCTCTCTCTTACTCCCTCACCCTCTCTCTCTTTCTTGGATAAATGCAGTTGATGAGCGCGCTTTCTGCTTATAGCACCTGGAAAACTGCGACCTCCTGTGGCAAAATCGGTAATTTATCTGTTTAATTTGGTCAGCCGGAAAGCATCCAATTTTAGGTAAAAAATGTATAAAATGTATTTGGTAGGTATAGATTTAGTCACACTTTATTTGTTGTCAGTAAGTTTGGATTGGATTGGATTGTTTGGCATGAATAGGACAGTTTGTTTTATTTTATTATGACTATTTAAAATTCGAAAATTATATTGATTGATTGTTGTCACGAGAAATAAATATACAGTTTGATCAAGTGAAAAAAACGCGATGTTTAAATGTTATTAAAATAAAATGAAATTACTACTACTACTACTACTACTACTACTACTACTACTACTACTACTACTACTCATAATAATAATAATAATAAAAATAATAATCATCATCTTCATCATCTTCATCATCTTCATCATCATCATCATCATCATACAAAAACCACTACTACTAATATTTATTATTATTATTATTATTATTATTATTATTATTATTATTATTATTATTGGTATATATAATGATTATACATTGATATTTCAACCACTTTACAACCAACACAGAAAGAAACAAAATCGAGAAAATGTAATCTCACTAATAGACCATTGACTAATAGGATGAAGTTTTAAATCTGGGTGTTCGATGACGGCTGCGATAGGTCTCAGCATCACCCGCAACCCTTGCGGGGTTTAAGCAGATCGGAAAATGAATGATGAATGAATGATGAATGAATGATGAATATGCAAAAGCATAACCAGTTGAGAAATCTGAAAATTCAAATTCATGTTATGCAGTATTAGATATATTACTGCATGACTGTATTTATTCAATTCAATTTTTGCTTAATTCATTTTAATTCAGCAATTCACAGTATCCACATAAAAAGTTTTATTATACTTTTTACTTTATACATTATACTTAACTACTGAATTGATCCCATCGATATATTTTGCGCGTGACAATGCTCATCGTCCCGTTATGACTATTATTGGCATCGTTATTTCGCAACTGAGGCTTTCTAAGTTTCTATTTTCGACACTAACTTGAAGTAGCAAACACGCCTCCTTACCCAACAAAGCATTTACCAGCCTGCTTGACACACTTAGATTTGACCTCTGGTGGCCTCTACGTCACACACACACAGACACACTGCTTCAATCTTGACCATTCACACACAAAGAACAGACTCACACACAGTACAGTGTGGGACACAACAGGATGTAAGTGCAAAACAATGTCCGAACAGAGCCCGAGAAGGAAAATAACATGGTTTCAGCCAAAATGTTTTTCCGCGACATGTTTGTCGCACATCATACTCGTTGCACAACACAGGGACGCAAGTCTTGAGCTGTCTTGAGGTTAACTAATCACACATAAATACTTTGAAATGCTATACCATATTTTCCTGTTTATAAGGCGCGTCCAAAAGCCTTGATTTTCTTCAAAAGATGACCCTGCGTCTTGCACGCAGGTGCGCTTTATATGTGAAGTAATATGCAGCCACAACAAGTTTCAAGATACTTGAGGCAGAGATAAATCTGGTCAGAATTGAGAGAAAAAATGGAGTTGGGGAAAAAAATATCCATTTGAAAATATCCTGCTCTGGAACGACCTCTCAGCACTGTTTAATGCACACAATGATTGATGCAGTGAGGAGAAAAAGCACAAAATGTGCACCTTACAAGGACGCCTGAGTCTCAAATTACAGCTGAAGAGTGGTACGAAACACACAACACACAATTATATCCTGTTCAAGTGTGCTTGGTGTGTGTCTATTTTAGGCATTAAATAGAAGTAACCTCTCTGCTTCCTGGTAACCAGAATGGAAAGTCATTAAAACCCCCTTATAGGCAACATTCATTTCAGTGGTCCTCATGCAATAGATTTAGCATTTAAAATGTACTTTGTCTCTCCCATTTGTCATCGCTTAAATTTCAGAGTCAAAATAACTAAAATGCTCGGTAGAGAATAAAACGAGTGGCCTCAGCAAGTGAAAGTGCTTTTCATTTAGCTCACCAGAGTCGCTTGGAAATACGAAAGTGAAAACTTAAACAGCTGAATGGCCTCCTGATTGACTTTAAATGGATATAAAGAGAAATTAGTTGGAAGAGAAAGTCAGAAGGAAAGTCATTTATATAAAAAAGGACAAAGTGTTTGATTAGTTTCTTGGCGGTCATGATAATTATTGAGCCTTATGGTAAAAATGGTAAAGATGAGTCTAATTAGAAGCCCAATTTGAATTACAGTGAATGATTGCTTTTTTTTTGTCTGAATTATGGTCATGATTGAGTCATCTCTCTTCTGTCTACCATTTCCTGTTTACTTTTGCTCTGAATAAAATAATGAAATTCTGTTCTTCTTACTGACAATATTATGTTATAATAATCCAGTGACGTGCGAGGAGGTTCATGGCTGGTGAGGCACTGACGTCATCACAGTCAGATTTACAAATATATAAACTCTACAGAGTAGTTTATTCACCATTTTATTGGCAACAGTTAACATGTTTTGTTTAAAATGTCATGTCAGCATTCATTATATAAACTGTAGCATAGAAAAAAAGAATTAAAAAAAACGTTATTATCGTGTTACCTGAATGAAGTCCATGCGGCGCTCCTTCTGAAGAAAGGCATCGATAACTTCTTTGTAGAAGCCTTCCTTATCTTTCTTCAGTTTTAAAAGTCTCTCTGTCTCAACGGAGTTCACTGCCAGTGAAGAAAGTCGTTCTTGATCAGTCCTGTTCCGACTGTATGTTTTCAGTGCTGAGAATGACAATCTCGTCTACTTCTACAGCAATAAATGGGACTGCACCGATCTCCTTTTTAATGTCATTTCTAATGACATCACCAACTGCTTCAATTAAATCGTTCTGTATTCTGTTTGACGGGCCACAGAATACAGTGGATGCCTCCAAACGTCTCGCTAGCCTGTCATCTTTCTCAGCGAAAGCATGTAATAGTTCAACATAGTTGTCACGATTAGCAGAGCCTTTACTTTCATCATTTCCACGAAATGCCATCTGTTGTTTGGCAAGGAAGCAGGTGGCATTGATGAGATCTTTTAAAATCTCCCGGTTCTCCTTTACCTTAGCATTGTGGATGCTGATGTTGAGTCTTCGCTGTTCATCCAAAGCCAAGTCGATCGTGGACATCCCGAATGTTTTTAGCGCGATTTGACTTTGGATGTGCGCGGTCGACCGCTCATGTTCGATGAGGCTCCGTTGTCAATTTTTTTGGTCGCAATATCCCATTTGAGTCCAGACATTGTTATAAATTGAGAACAGAAGGCAAAAGCAGAAAAGGCGGTTTGTTGCTGGACATCCACACAGCCAGCCTTTTCGGGTGTACCAGTCCGTCTGAAAAGAGCGAGTATTCTGTATTCTGAAAGTCCAGTTTAGAAAATTCTTTCAATTTAGATATGTAATCCTCCATTCTGAAAATGAGGCCAAGCAACACGAAAAAATGACTGGAGGGTTGCACTTTGCTAACTTGCTAACTGTTTACTGTAGCCTGCTGTCCCTAATTCTATTATTCTGCAGCCGTGGAGTCGCAAGTATCTCTGGAATCACAAGCGCCCCCTGTCATGAGGCGGGAGAACTGTGTGCCTCACCTAAGCACAGAGTTTTGATCAAAATAAAACAAAATAAACACTGTAGTACAGTGTTTATGATGTACAGTGACTGTACATTATATACAGCAGCTAAACTGTAGAAATTTAGTTCATATACTAAACGTGTTTGAATGCTTTAATAGCGATATGCAGAAGGACAGCAATGCGGTCTCACTGCAGAGCAAGCCAGCACAGTTAGCATAGTGATTGCGCAATCCATGTTGAGGCTCAGCCTCAGGGGGGTAAAAGAAGTGATTCTTATAAAACAACAAAATCCTTCATTAAACCGGTCTGGTGGGGTAAGGTTCAATTTGGATCGTTCATACAATAGCCTGCTTAGGCAAAACAGATTAGGCAACATTCGTAATGCTGATGAGGTGATACCGGTGGGAGTGGGGCAAATAGGCCAGTCGTTAGTCAGGAATGTAGGAACAATCAGTGGGGCCACAAGGAGTGGTCCTCTGCTCCCCCCAACCTGAGAGTAGGGACCTATCATAGCTGTGTCCGGCGCCGCCATGGCTGGACATTAGGGATATATAAATGGGGCCGATACGGCCAGTCAGACTTTAGTTCGCTGACGAATCCTCTTGGATAGGAGGCGAAACGTCCGAAACCTTCAAATTTGTACAGATGATGGCTGAAGAAACCTTCTCATCGGTATATCCAATCATAGTATCGCTAGCCGCCAGTGAAACGTGCATTCTGGCGAGCTAGGGCAAGCGAGTATCGGTAGCATGCTGCATATGCGAATATATTGTGTTGATTTAATAGCAGTTTTATCAACCCACAATGGCTGAAGGAGGAGACGAAATGGATTTGGTTGGAGATTGACCGTTAAAGCCATTTTCAAGACGGACTTTTCAAAAAAAAAAAAAACGGACATCATTAATAAAGGTCGGTCAATTATTTCCTGGCTAATGGTAGCCTCTAGTGGACCTGTAGTAAATCACACCACACTTTTTTTCAGTCTGGATTGATTGTGACGGAGCACTATTGAAGGTCCGCCACTACCTAATGGTATGTTTCAGAGTTGTGAGACAAACTTTGTCACTAATTGTCTGAAAACTCATAATATGGCATTAGCATGTTTCAATGGCTACAATGCTTTTGGGCATTCGTTAGCACTCTGGTGCCTTGGAGAGAGACCACACTTTCCAAGCCCTTTAGCAGAGTTCACCTTGAAAGGTTACAGTACATTTTAAATTCATTCTGAAGTCCTAAATTGCCAATTTTTTATTCATGTTGTGCTTAGTGGAGAGTTGGTAATACTGACCATGTCATGGTTGCATGGATCATGAATTGTAAAAAGATATGTTCTATTTGAGCTCGGCTGCAGTGAACACAGCATGCTCAGTGGTGAACCTTTGCTAACCTTTTCTATCTGCTGACCTCCCATAATGACACGATGTTGCCTCTTGTTCCACTGCACAATGGCCTATTCAAACAAGTGCCTTCCCTCCTCCTCCCCTGACCCCATATTCCGTTCTGTCAATGAGCTCC
The DNA here is from genome assembly GCF_051943395.1 of Hippocampus bargibanti. Taxonomy (NCBI): domain Eukaryota; kingdom Metazoa; phylum Chordata; class Actinopteri; order Syngnathiformes; family Syngnathidae; genus Hippocampus; species Hippocampus bargibanti. The sequence continues at coordinate 12,327,799 of NC_142745.1, forward strand.
TTTGCCACCAACAGTATGAGTTTGAGTCTATTAAGTTATTTATCTGACAGAGAAATAATATAAATATAAATAATAAAAGTTGGTATGTTATACACCAAGGTTACTTTCATTCTACACTACGCCTTCATCGTCATCATCATGGCCGATATACTTATGTTTAACTATTATATAAAAGGGTGGGGGGGGGGTGGTCGGAAGAAGAGAACGAAATTAAGGGACGGACGATTGGGTGGTGAGTCATGAGGGACGCCCTTTGACTGGATTTAAGAGTCTAGGGCATTTCAATTGCAGAGAAGAGGCAGCTTCATCTTCTTTCTGATCCACCTAATTGATTAATGTTTCCATCTCATTGTGGGGGGGGGGGGGGTGAGTGAGGGGGAAGGGCAGCTTAACTGGAGCCCTTTCTCATCCCCTTTGCCCAAGACTTAAAAAGTGAAGCGTCTCACACACAGAGAAAGACATGACAGATTGGATGACAGAGGCTTGAAATGAAATCAAGTCCAATGTTGCAGGGAATTAAATAAATCAATTGAAGGTCACAGATCATTCAAATCAAAACAAAAGTGAGGAAATCATCCCGGAAGCTAGATAAACATATAGTGATACTCGATTTCAGCATTTACTTTCCTCTCTCACGGTTATCTTGAGCAATTTTCCTGTGTGGGCTGTGAAATGAGTGATTTTTTTTCTTGTCACTTCCTGAGGTCATTACTCATAAATGTTAAACATGTCAAATACATAACTCTCAACCTGCGAGTCACTGTGACCTTACTAACGGCTCAATTTTTCCGTACTGAGAAAAAGAAACATACGCGTGTGTAATATTCCATTGCGATTTTTTTTAAACAAAATTTCACACTCAATGGTTAGTTGATGATCGATCAATTGTTAGCACACACAGCGCTAGTGTGTTTTGCTAATTCTGTATATGTTTTTCCTTTATCATTTCCACGACACTTACACTGCATCACTTTGACCGTGCGGTGATCCACTTCTTATGCGGCGCAATCACGGACAGTCTCTTGAAATATGCCCCCCGCCCCCCACGGAGAGCAATTTTCATCAGCGCAAACGACCCATCTAGGATCTGAGGATAAGTGGGAACAAAGGCGTGTCGCATTCGATCGCTGTCTTGTAACGTTGCGTAAGCCACTCTTTGCTCATGACATACTTAAACAAGCAAGGTGCTTATGTAACCGCTCCAGAATGCCGTTTTAGCAACCAAAGCAAAAACACATACACACACAAAATACTACCTTTGTCCTGGGTGTGCATAATAATGTGGTTTTAAATGTTGAACACAAAGAGAATCATAAAGGTACGGTTGTAAAGAATTTCCTTCACTGATGTTGGCTCACAGCAGGAAGAGGGAAAGTGAATAATAAACGCTGCACAAATACAAAGCGTGCACGGTCACATGCACGCACATAGTTGCTGAACATAAACAGCCTGAAAGTTTGTGTGAGTGTTTGTATGTGTGTGTGCGTGTGCGTGTGCGTGTGCGTGTGCGTGTGTGTGTGTGTGTGTGTGTGTATGTGTGTGTGTGTGTGTGTGTGTGTGTGTGTGTGTGTGTGTGTGTGTGTGTGTGTGTGTGTGTGTGTGTGTGCGTGCAAGTGTGTGGGTGCGTGTGCACGTGTGTGCGTGTGTGCGTGTGCGTGCGTGTGTGTGTGTGTGTGTGTGTGTGTGTGTGTGTGTGTGTGTGTGTGTGCGTGTGCGTGCGTGTGCGTGTGCGTGTGCGTGTGTGTGGATATGTGTGTGTATGATCTTATGATCTCGGGTGTGGTCGTTTATCAATTCAGACGCACTGCAAAGCCTTTCACGGGCATCATTAATATTTGACAGCCAACATGGCTTTTTTTCTTATCAGAGCAAGGTTTTTTTATGATGACTTTCCTCCGCTGCACATGTAAAGCCTTGTGTCGCCCCGTATTACAGGCTTTTGCTTTTATCTCTGCCACCCTGTTTTACTGCTAGCCCAAGCGCCGCCATGAGGACGCCCTATTTTAGCAGGTTACACATATTATGTATTATGATAATCAGGCTCAATTTGAGCATTTTCTGGTTCGACAACAGCAAAGGCATGATTGTCACATAGTTTCCAATTATATATTCTGGCCAGAAAAGGTAAATCATAAATATTATGACTAGCATTTTTAACTCATTCACTGCCAGACAATGTGGAAAAAATGTGTCCACTCCAGTGCCAGGGTTTTTGTCATTTTCACTCAAATTTCAAGACCCACAGAATATTGAGTTTAGGATTACATAAACATTCAATTTAGCATAAGAAACCTTACACTGTCTTTTTTCACCAGAAAAATGTATTAATTCCTAAATTATATAGGTCTGCAGTTATCTGAGCTTGAAATGGGGCCGGCTGTACAAAATCCAATACATACATATGTCTGTGTAAGCTCTCAGTCATACAGGAGTGGTCCATCGATGAAAAGGTTTCTTCAGCCATCATCTGGACTTCTTTGAAGGTGTCGGACGTTTCGCTTCTTATCCAAGAAGCTTTGTCAGCAAACTTATACTTATAGTATTAGTATTATGAAAATCTGTTGTGCTAGAGAAAACCAAAGGCCGATTCTGAATCGGTGCAAAAATGTATCTACAAAATTTATTGGCATCCATGATTTCTTGTAAAAAAATGTAGACATGTATTGTCATTGTACTGATACAAATTATTAATGTTGATTGCCACATATTACAGAATAAATACTTATTGAAATATGAAATATGTTGTATATTTCTACAATATATTTTACAAAAATCATTGAATATTAATAATTTATTTTAAATAATTATTTGAATAAGTATTTGTTGAAAAATTTCAAATAGGAAATAATTATTATATTTTCTACAATACATTTTACAAAAATCATTGAATATTAATTTGTTTATTTTAAATAATACTTATTTGAATCTAAAAATGTAATGGAAAAAAGTGTGTTTTTGGGGGATATAACTAATGTTGAGAATGTCATTTAAGCACTGAGAAACAGTCTTGCAGCTACACAGTAAAGTGAAATGAAAGTGTAATCACTTCAATTAATGATTTAAAAACGTTCAAGAAGATTTTTTAAATAAAGAGTAGTCAATTAAAAAATGTAATTGCCTGCTTCTTCCGTTGAGCCGATATAATTAGGAATCAAACAAAAATGAAACATGTTTCCCTTCAATGAACTCCAACCACTTTGCAGCCATTATTTTTGTGTACAATGTGAACAGGTGCATCCTAATTCAAATGGATCACATCACTGCTGCCCGTACACAATCTCTGGCTTGTCACCATGGTGACGATGACCTTCATAAAAATCCCTTGTTGTATTATGTTCGCAGTAACAATATTTGGCTCATGTTTATTTTTTTTCAGAAACCTTTATTCCATCAGTCTTAATGCACTTCTCTGAAAAAGACTTTTAAAAGTTCAACACGGATGAATCGCAGTCACAAATAGTTTTATTTCTTTTTCCAACCTTTTAGTCAGTGGAAAATGGATTATCATTCATTTCCTCCACGACTGACTGCAATAGGTCGACTGTGGCAGCTTTCACCGTTGGATTATGGCAGTGTTCAAAGAGGAGTGATGTGAGTGACAGTTTTTCTTCTTATTTTCAGGTCTCTCGGTTCAGTGTGCAAATTTAGCCCTCACAGTTCATTATATTTACCACACCACATGAACTTTGTATCGAAATTCCCTTTCAAGATTTTTGTTTGAGTTTGACAAACCATTGGCATTGGCATTGAAATCATTGGGGAAAAAACGGCAAGGTTATAAAATGATATTTAAAAATTGTGAAAAATCAATTTGCCACACTCTTACTGTCACTATGGACAACTGACCCGGCACCGAAACTACACCATTTTTCATGAATATTTGCCTGTTTAATTATTCAAAATAATAAAAATATCTCCACCTTGAACATTAAAACGCTAGAACTTCAAATGATATATAATGGGGAAAAGTGGACCAGAGGTGTGTCCAATGACAACATGTTACTGTAAAGTGACTTTAGCTTTTGAGTACCGTATTTTTCGGTGTATACGGCTGTCAGAGAGATCACAGACAGACACCTTGGACAGAGACTCGGAACATTGTCTTTTACTGCCGGCAGGAGACGCAGTCATCAAATGACATACGTCTGAATTCTGCGCCTCTCTGCCAAGCTATTTATTGAGAGTATATGTAAATTAAAGTGATATTTTAGTAAAACATGGTTTTCTTGATTATAATGCCACGCCTCTGGGTGTTCTGAGCACCAACAGCTGCAAGCAGTAAAACATAGACATTTTAATTGGTTGTCTTTTCCATGAACTGATAAGTTTGTAATCTGGCGCTTGTGCAGGATGTTTAAGCCGTAAATAACTTTGGTGAAAAAGGAGTATCTCAAGCCTTAAATTCTGTGCAAGGCCGGACCTTCTAGAATCTAGATGGAGACGACAGTTCACCTTGCCGTGTCTGTTTCACTCAGATTTACTGTGGCCATCTGCGCTTTGACTGTGGGCCCATTGTTTAGTTGGTCAGCAAAGCATGGCACTTTTAAACATGACACATTCTTATTCTCCATCAAAGGCACACCGGAGTATAAGGCGCACCCTCAATGAATGGTTTATTTTCAAACTTTTTCCATATAGTATAAGGTGCACTGGACCATAAGGCGTACCTTCAATGAATGAAAAACGTTTTCTAAATATAATATATAAATGTATAAAGTTTTCCAAATATAAGGCACACCACATTATAAGGCACTACAGTAGAGGATTATGCACCACTTCTTCTACAGGGGGAAATAGAGCAGGTGGCTGCTGTCAGTAGTTGCGAGACCTGTTGTGGCTCAATATTACTTCACGTATAAGGCGCAGGATCATCTTCTGAAGAAAATTAAGGCTTTTGGGTGCTCCTTATACACCAGAAAATACAGTAATTTGTTGCCTGGTCATTATGGTACACAAGAATGCACCGCCCTCCACAAAATGGACTGACTTGAACCAGTGTGTAGTAAGTAGATGTTCAGTGTACCCTAATCATGTATTCATTGCACATTTTGGTGTATTGAGATACCTGGAAGCAATATTTCTTTGCAACTGTTTTGTCGTACTGCCATGAGTTCACCGCGACCGCTGGGTGATTAAAAAAATGCCACAGTAAACAACACAAACAACATGCTAACAATTTCTATTCCGAGGCAACGTAGCGGCTTGACAAGGTGTCATGCACTGATCCTGAAACACAAGTATAGTAAAATGTGGGTGAGAACCCTTTACGGACATGAGCTGGACAGGATCAGACGGGACAATCCTGAAATAAAATCAATTTGACAAGATGGTTGCTCTCCTCCCTCTACTGTGACAGTTCATTGAGGACGTAGGAAGAAAAATGTCCAAAATGCTTAGCTTTGCTTGAGTGGCCTTTATTGCATCGCCTGGGGCAACCTGGCATTGAATTACTAATAGTATTTATACAGACAATTTTCATGTGATTTACAATCTGCTTTAATTGTCATAAGCTGACATTTAGGGTGTTGGAAAAAAATGGCTTGACGCAATGTTTGTTTGACGTTTTCGTTTGTTATTTTGTTCTTTGTGGTCATGTCATTTCCTCCCAACTCGCCACTCACTTACTTCTTGTCTGTGAGATGCGAAAGGGGAGATTACCCAGACAAAGGCCACTGAAATGGCAACACTATTGTCAGCAGCACCATTGTTCGCCAGGCACCACTACAGTATATCTGGATTGTTATGAAAAAAAATAAAAATAAATCATTCCTTACAAAAAATGGCGACTCAATATGTTGGAGTCTTTTTTTCCCTGTAATACAAAGTGCGGTCTAACTGTGTACATAGTTCGACTTTTCTTGCTTTTAGTGTTTTTGTAAAAGCTCGCAGTTAAAAATGGATGTTTGCGCTGTTGTGGAAGTGAACACTCCTTCTATTGCTCCCCAGCCAATTGAAGAAGTCACCTCCATTCACTTTGCTGTCACTCTCACCGAAAACCCATATAATCATTCACTGACATTCCGGAAATTGAAAATATGATGAGGAGCGCCATTCTCGAATTTGTTCAGGTTGTGGTTTTTCTGGGGCGGGGGTGAAGATAAGCGCTGGTTAGACCTCTGGCAATGTTTTTTCCCTTCCACCAGAGGGCAGCATTTTTATACACCTGCCCCCACTTACACCTTATATTACTCCAGAACCAAAAAAGGTAGAAATGAGTGTTTTTTTGGACAGCCGCCCTCACTTCAAGGTCACATAACTCCAGACCCATATAATTTAGGAATTAACATTTTTTTTCTGACAAAAGAAGAGAGTCCAAGGCAAGGGTGTCAAACTACTTTTTGCTGCAGGCCACATCGTAGTTACTGTTTCCTTTTGGAGGCCAATATGAATTTGGGGAAGCCATTAGATCTAGATTACATCTAGAGCGCACAACACATTGATGAAAAACAAGTTTTCGAATTGGAAGTCAAAAATAACAACTGTTATTGTTGTTTACATCCGACAATTTGAAATTTGAGTTCAGATTTAGTGAGCATATAGTGAGCATCATGGAATTTCACAAACTTTCGTGGACCGAATAAAATGATGTGACAGGCCAGATTTGGCCCCCGGGCCTTGACTTTGACACCGGTGGTGGTCTAAGGTTTCTTACATTGCATTGCATTGAATGTCGTCCTTAAAGGACATCTGACGTCTCCGGACAAGTTGTGTCCATAATTTGTAAAATGGCTTCAAATGACTTCTACTGATCTTATTTTACAAAGATTCCACCGCATATAGCTATATTTTACGTTTTAAGACTCACGCTGAATATTCCGGAAGTCTTGTTTTTGAGTTGGTGACGACTCCTCACCCTACGTCACTGAAGGAACGCCCCTGACCGAAAAAAGGACACATTGTAGCAGTCCTTCCATCACATCAATGCATTTTGCTGTACTTGTTTGGTCTGAAAACTTCATGTTGCACCAAAAAGAGGCAGAAGAGGGCGACAAAGCTCCGTGTAAGGAATTAATCAGCCTGTGGAAACGGGTTGATTAATTCCTTACACAGAGCTTTGTCGCCATTTTCTGCTTCTTTTTTAGTGCTACATCCCCCCCCCCATTGCCTCAAAATGGCACAGAATAAATTCTTTAATCGATTGCAAACGTGTATGCTTTCCTCTTCAGAACTATTTGAATCATATTCATAACTGGATGAGTAACAGGAAAGCATATTCTCTGAATCTGAAGCCATTGTTTTGATTCTCCAGCAAGGCAAGACGTCTTCGGGTGACGCCACGAACAAATGGGCGGGTCCTTCTGAAACTGGCCAATTTCGGGTTCATTTTTTGCAGATTTTGGACACTTTAAATCATTTTTATTGGTGTTTTGCATTTGAGTAAAAATATCATACCACGTGTTTTGGGTATATTAGATTCTATAAAACGTTTTTCTGCTGTCAGTTAGGAAACAAAAAGTGATGTCGGTTGTCCTTTAAACTCAATGTTCTGTGGGTCCTGGAATTAGATTGAAAATGCCAAAAACCCTGGCACTGCAGTGGACACATTTTTTGCACAGTGAATGAGTTATTATCAAGAAACAAAAGAATGGTTAATTAGCATAGCCATTATTCTGTGCATAATTATTATAAAATGCTGATTAGTGATTGTAATCTCCCAAGTTCGATTGAGACCAAATAATATCCACCATCTGGTGTGTTCAGGTAAATGTTGGTTCGAGTCTCCGAATGCTCACACAGTATGCCGCTTGTTTAACATAATGTCTGCTGCGTGGCTGATGATAAATGAAATCCATTACATCCACTCATGAGCATGCAGCGCACATACACACACCCATGCTTGTGTTTGGTGCAAAGAGGTCATCACATGTGTGGCAACCATCGGGCATGTATACTGTACGTCGGCGCATAAATGAGGTGCAGTTTTGGAAATAATCCAAAATGTATGTTAGTTTGTGCACTTTTCCTTTCTTAGCAGGATACTTGGACAGAGTTCACGTGGTGGTCTACCGTCTCATAAATGTGCTGCCTAGCAACAACGTCTGTCAGTAAAATTCAATCCTGAGCAATTCTGAATAATAATGCAAAAGTCATCCCGGCAGTCCATGGTGTTCTAAAAATGTTTTTGATATATGCTTAGGCATCAAACTGGCGCATCAGTCACTACGATGGGTGATTGTAGACAGTGATTGAAAAGTGTTTTCTCCATCCAAAATTGTCTTGTGGTCAAATTTGTGCCTTTTTTTGTTTTTTTTTGTACTGCACATGTTTGAGTCTTGGACTAAATTTGACTGATGAACACAATGACTATCATCACTTCAAAGAAACTTTCACTGAACTTGTGCTTCAAATACTGACAAGAGCCACAAAACACAGTTGAACTGTCAACAGCGTTCATGATAAGAAATTACCGGTATGCATTCCTGCCGTTGAAAAACAAGACTAAACCCTGACATCTTGCTCAGGAAGCAAACATGAGAAACGTTTGTCAAATGGATGCATTGCAAAATATGATTTAGTGAATACTTGCTGACATAACCTCTGGCAGTAAAATAAAAATGCAGTATGAACTCAATGAATTTGGTGGAAGAGGTTACTGGTGATTTGGTGAAACATGAATGTGTTAAATTTATTACCATCCATCCATGTTCTGAGCCGCTTTATCCTCACAAGTATTGTGAGTAAGGTTGCTATATCACGTCTACCAAATGCACAAACATGATTGATAATGCTCCTATTTTTATGCCAATCCCAAAATACTACTTGTCACCAAATTATCAAGTGTGTCGGGGGCGAGGCTGCTCCAAGTGCCGCCCAGACGGAAGTATCACCACAACGAGACTAGATTTGCCTTGGCACAAAAATGAAATGACATCCTTTAAGAGGGGGGACATGAGATGTGGTTGACATCTCTTGCATCAATGTACTCGTTATGTTGATTTGTCCCAATTCAAGTACATCTTTACCATTTAAATTAACTCTTTCACTGCCAGATGTGCAAAAATGTGTGCACTCAAGTGCAAGGGTTTTTGTCATTGTCACTCGAATTCCAGGACCTGCAGAATATTGAGTTTTAGTACAACATGAACATTCAATTCAGGGTAAGAAACTTTACACTCTCTTCTTTCATCAGAAAAAAATAGTTCATTCTTAAATTATATCGGTCTGGAGTTATATGAGCTTGAACTTTGGACGGCTGTCCAAAATACACGGCAATATATAAATATTCAGAATCAGAATCATATATTGTTGTAGCTGAAGGTGGAACAAAGCGCTAAAATGGTTAAAACGGAAATGCGGAAATGGGAAAAAACATGGCCAGAGGTCTTAACAGCACTTTATCGGTACCAAAATAAGAAAAACCAAAACCCAAACAAATTCGGGAATGGCGCTTTGTTATATTTTCAATTCCCAAATAAGTTCGTGAATGGCAGTGAATGTTTCACAAAAACGATTTTTTTTTTTCCTTAATAAAGGCCAATGTCAACAAATAGAAGAACTAAGCTTTAAAGGACAACCGACGTCTCCGGACAAGTTGTGTCCATAATTTGTAAAATGGCTTCAAATGACTTCTACTGAGTGTATTTTACAAAGATTCCACCGCATATAGCTATATTTTACGTTCTAAGACTCGCGCTGAATATTCCGGAAGTCTTGTTTTTGAGTTGGTGACGAGTCCGTACGTGACGTCACTGAAGGAACGCCCCTGAACGAAAAAAAAAGAAACATTGTAGCAGTCCTTCCATCACGTCAATGCATTTTGCTGTGCTTGTTTGGTCTGAAAACGTCATGTTGTACCAAAAAGAGTCAGAAGAAGGCGACCAAGCTCCATGTAAGGAATTTATCAGCCTGTGGAAACGGGCTGATTAATTCCTCACAGTAGCCATTTTCTGCCTCTTTTTTGGTGATCCATTTCCCCCCAATGTTGCCTCAAAATGGCACATAATAAATTATTTAACCGATTGCAAACATGTATGCTTTCCTCTTCAGAACTATTTGAATCATATTCATAACTGGATGTGTAACAAGAAAGCATATTCTCAGAATCTGAAGCCATTTTTTGGATTCTCCAGCAATGCAAGACATCTTGGCGTGACGTCACGCATGGGGGCGGGACTTTCTGAAAATACCCAATTTTTTGCTGATTTTGGACACTTTAAGTCATTTTTATTGGTGTTTTGTATTTGAATAAAAATATCATACTGCATGTTTTGGATATTTCAGATGCTATAAATCGTTTTTCTGATGTCAGTTAGGAAACAAAAAAGTGACGTTGGTTGTCCTTTAAAATTCCTTACTTCATCCCTAAATATGAAGAACAGAATCTCCTTATAGAATTCAATGAGACCACTCAAATTTTTTATAAGCTCAGGCAGCCCATTCCTATTCAAATAAGGATTTATTGTCCATGCCTACGCACACTGCACACACATTAGTGTCAGAGCACAGTTAGTTGGCTGTGCACTGATGAGAGGATGTCAGTCAGCCATGCAGTAATGTTCACTGGGCTGACCTCACTGATGATCTAACCACAACAGACATCCACTCAGTCCAGGCTGGCCCCAATGGAAAGTTTCAGATTGTGCTGCATTAGCCCGACAGGCTAAAGCTATCTTGAACAAATTCAGATAAAGATATGCAGTAAGTGTTTGAATCCCACAATAAAGAATCAACATGCATTGCCATTGATTGCTAGGTATATTATTCGAACAGTCAACTGTTATTAGCGTCTGTGTAAGTTGTCAGTCGTACCGGAGTGGTCCATCGATGATAAGGTTTCTTCCGCCGTCATCTGTACTTCTTTGAAGGTGTCAGACGTTTCGCTTCTTATCCAAGATGCTTCTTCAGCGAACTGGTCTTACTCGTAGTACAGTGAGACCTCAACTTACGAACTTAATTGGTTCCCAGACAGAGTGTTTAAGGCGAAAAGTGTGTATCTAAAAAAAAATTCCCATAGGAAACCATTAAAATGGGAATAATCCGTTCCCGGGTTTCCATAAAATATGCTTTTCAACTAAATAAGCCTTAAAACTACACACAACATACCTTATTCTATGGATAATAAATGTGCTATTGTATTGCAATGAAAGAAAAACACTGCATTGTATCATAAAGTCACTTTAATTGCATTTGTGATGGTCATTGATGGCTTGAAGGAATGGCATTGGAGGTCGAAGGTCAAAGGGAATTGCTGTTTGGAAAGAGAGGCACATTACATGAGGGCTGTAATTAAAGAAATAAACAGTGCTGTAAAATAAAGTTTTATTTACCTTTTTGATGGTGTTCCTCTGCCGAAGATTACTCCTCCAGCTGTGGTGGGTGTGTATTATGAAAATAGTGCGTTTCATAAGGTTTAATTTTCATAAATTTGACGTTCATAAGAAGAAAAGTTCGTAAGATAAGGTGTTCGTAAGTTGAGGTCTCACTGTAATATAGTATATAGGTCCACCAAAAAGTCAAATGAGTGGTTGCTAGCTTTTAGGTGCACCTAAAAGCTAGCAACCACTCATTTGACGACAATGAGGTTAACATTTTAGCGAAAGTACATAGATGGTTTGAAAGGGGAGTAAAAGAAGTGATTTTCATAAAACAGCTAAATCCTTCACTAAACCGATATGGTGGGGTGAGGTTCAATTTGGATCGTTCGTACAACAGCCTGCTTAGGCAACATAGGATTAGTAATACTGATGAGGTGATACCGGAGGAAGTGGGGTAATCAGTCCATTAGTCAGGACAATAGGAACAATCAGTGGAGCCACAGGGAGGAGTCATCTCCTCCCCCCAACCTGAGAGCAGGGACCTATCAGAGCAGTATCCGGCACCGCCATGTTTGGACAGTAGGGATATATATGTATATATATATATATATATTCTAAATATATTCTAAATTCCATTAAGTCCAATGAAATACGGTTTCTATAATATAAATTGGACTATTTTGATATTTCAAATATTGCTCTCTTGTCAATTCATGACTTTCACCTGCAACACTGAATGGGAATCAGCAAAAACAAAACAAAAAAATTCTTGTTATCACCTGCCCATATGATGACATACTGTAGGTTAAATCCCATATATATTTTTTTGTTTTTCATTCACGTGCACACTATAAATCTTGCACTGTGTCTGAGTCGCGTGTGCGTTTGTGGCTCATCAATCAGAAAGGGGCAATATTTGTGTTTTTCGTGATGGATGTGGATGGTTGTGTTTTGAGAAGTACAATATCTGCAGTAAGGTATCGAGGTTGGGTGTGTGTGAGCGCGTGAGCGCTTAATGTGTTTGCATTACTCTAGGGGGTCATAAATCATGGACTTACTGTACCAATTGTTTGAGGGCTTAAAGCTTGTCCTTGTAACTGTAAATAGTGTTTGTCCTCGGTGTTACTTAATTCCTGAATACACTCAATTTTGTTGTTTAATTTGGAGAAACTTTCAGACCATTGGCTATGTTATATGGACTTAAGTTTGTATATACCAATGTTTCTTAACCTTTTTTAATTTTTCGAACCTAACCACTTAATATGCACATTTACGAAACCCTTCATGAGTGAAAACTAAATATCGAAGCCCTGAGATTGCTTCACTCCTGACACCAACTCACCGAACCACTGGGTTTTGTTCAAACACAGACTACAAACCACTGGTGTATACAGTTGATGTACAATCATAGCAGATTCTGGCACCTCCACATCTGGACAGTAGGGATATATATAGGGCTGAAACTACCAGCAAAAGACTGAGAGCTTACACAGACGTATTACCAGCAAAACACTTTTAGTTCGCTGATGAAGCATCTTGGATAAGAAGCGAAACGTCCGACACCTTCAATGAAGTACAGATGACGGCTGAAGAAACCTTTTCATCAATAACATTAATCGTGGTTGGATCAACCAGACAAAAACTCGTGACAAATACACGCTGAAACAAAATACTCACAAACCCGAAAAATAACAATGCCAAGGGTGACGAGAAGCACAAACGAAATTTCTATGGACAAGGCTCATGAGCAAAGCAGTGGTCAAGAACAATAGTTCGACAAAGGAGCCCAGGTGCTGAAACAGAAAAAAAAAAAAAAAAAAACAAGCCAAAACTTGACACAATCATTCTGATCAATTCAATTATTTGAGAAAGCAATGATCTGGATGAATGACAACACCCACTAGCACAGGGGTAGGGAACCTATGACTGGTGTGCCATATATGGCTCTTTTGATGATTGCATCTGGCTCGCCGCTAAAACTAAATACATATTCTCGCTTTTTCACTGTTCATTTGCTGTTTGGGCGTCAGTTGGCGGAAAGCACAATTTTGATTGGATGATACTGACCTAGTTGGCCTTTAATGTTGAAACAGGCAAACACCCCTTTTAAATAAGCCCGACGAGTAAACAAAAATGACGAGTATCGTACACTTCAGGTTGGAATGGACCGAAGGATTCGCCTTTGTAGGGAGAAAAGGTTCAGATTCTAATTTGCAATGAAACAATACCATCGATGAAACAGTCGAATGTCAGTGGCACTTTGACAAGCCCCATGCTAACATTAGCATCAATATACTTCTGCGAGAGACAGCAGAAAGCAAGCGTGGAAGTGAATGAGTGTGCAAGCTAGCTAGCAGTAACTTCGCGTAAAGACCCGGCCTATTGACTTTCATTCCGATCGTTTGGCTGGATTTTTAACAATCATGAGGAACGGAAATCCATTCATGTTAAATGGTAAGTATTATCACAAAGTTATTTGAAATAATACATGCTGACATTTTGTTGAAAAGTAGCCGCGCATGCGTGCGTGTTTGCATGTGTGTGCGGCTCTCACGATTTTTTTTATCTGGCTCTCTTCGTCAAAAAGGTTCCCGACCCCTGCACTAGCATGTATATAAGGACCCTTCTCTAACTAAGATGGTTCACTGGGACTTAACTAAGCCCTTCACAAAATGATTGGGTCTGCCAGGTCATACCCGCATCTTATGATCCACAGTTGACAGCTGATATGATAACATCATGACACCTCCATTGTTAAGCCAATCGATAGGAGCTGTGCCTCAAAGGTACCTGTTACGATACCCCAACCTAATGACGGACACCATTGGTAAGGAATGCCTATAAGCTGAATCAGAATCAGAATCAGAATCAGAATACCTTTATTCGTCCCGCAATGGGGAAATTTGCAGTCCACAGCAGCAATTGAAGAGGGATGGGGTTGGGGTGGGAGTGAAAGGATAGAAAACAAGATATTCTAAGCATAACAAAATAAAAATGTCAACTGTATACTGTGCAAATGTAGATGTGCAAAAACCGTTCTATAAACAAGACTGTACATAGTGCAGAAGGAACCCTTTTTGTCTTTGGAACTCCAGAGGCAGCTGCTTTGTTTGGCTGACCAAGCAGCTTCAACAGTGGCAGGGATAAACATTTTGGTATGGGAGGAGTTCAGCCAGGCAATGGACTAGTCCCTTCAGATGGCAAGAGGTAATTCAACCATGTGGAATCTTACAAAGGGGAAACGGTTCACCATTAACACTGTGAATAGTGGAGATGAGTTGCTGCTGGACTCCATTGGTGACAAAGTGAGTCAGTGGGGGTAGAATACGTTAAAGACCTCTATTCCACTTGCATGCTTTTCTTTGAGGAAGCAAAGCCAGGGGCTTTTGAGGGGTCTCTCTAATCTCTGGGTTTGAAGTAATTGAGGTATTCTTAATTCTTTTCTTTGGCAAAATCCTTTGCGATGGGAAATTGAGTTCTTAAATGCTGTGCATGTTGTGCCGTTGTCCTGGTTGACGTGCTTCTACAAGATCACATGAACATCGGTGAGAGTTCCTTTGGATTGGCCGACAGATTTTGTGAGGGAGGGAGACAGGGGTGGGGGGGGGGGGGGGGGGGCGTGGATTTCAGCGCTGGGCCTTCAGTAGTGCTAAATCTGAACAATCCAGACTGAATTAAGTGTGGTGTGATTTACTACAAGTCCACTAGAGCAGTAGTCACCAACCGTTTTTGCGCCACGGACCGGTTTAATGTCAGACAATATTTTCACAGACTGGCGGATAAATACAACAAAATAAAATGATACGACAGGCATGGAAACTGTTTTTTTTCTTTCTTTTAAATATAATAATAAATGTGAATCCATTGTGTATTTTTATACAACTTTATTAGCAGAGTCCTGGTAACATCGTGCCAACAACAACATATGTAACATCATCTCTGCCCCTTAACCATGGTAATGTTTAAACATGCCTTCAAAATAAGATACACCACAACAAAAAGCATCAAGAGTAAGTTCTAGACAGATGTAATCGGGTAATTTTTCATTTTTCAAAATAAACATAGTTCGGACTCAGATATTAAATATGGCAATTATGTAAATTATTTATTCTTTCTGCGCGTCCCGGTACCAAATGACCCACGGCACTGGTTGCAGCAGGGGCTTGGGGACCTCTGCACTAGAGGGTGCCATTAGCCACTAAATAACGGACCGACCTTTCTTAATGATGTCCAATGTTTTTCTTGAAATAAATATAATAATAATAATAATAATAATAATAATATAATAATAATAAACAGGCAATATATATGTTGTTTGTTTTTAAAAGAAATGTGGTATGAACTACTGTCTGAAGCATTTCTTGTGCCCAGTTATATAAACTATATGGCAATATGTAAACGTGCATTTCTTTAATACCTTGAATAGAAAGGGGCCAGGGATTGAAGTCATTTTTCTGTTGCACCATTCCACTCAGATGTGGTTAAAACACAAAAAAGGGAGTGAATATAGAATAGACACACATTTTCTCCCCCTTTTTTTAAATGAAGTGTTTTGAGAGAAATGAGTTTTGTGGTGGAGGAAGAGAAGGGGGGAGGGAACAGTCATGTAAACCTCCTGAGTAAAAAAATGCTGTGAGAGTCAAGAAGCATTTCCAGAAAGTTTGAATAGTTCAACCCCACCCCCAATTGACCAGCAAAGTATTTACACACACTCGGTTTGTTATTCTGTAGTCTAATCAGAACGAATCTCAAGTGTTAACATCGGTGCTTGAGTCACATGACATTTCTATGTATTTATGCACATACATTTTGGACAATGTCACCGTGCATTTTTAGTCTTATATATGCTTTTACCTTAAAGAGCAGCCTCTTAAGTAGTGAACGCATTCATGTGTAAACCCTGATCAATTATGAATGATTAGAGGAGGACTCTTAAAAGCTATGAGAAACGACACAAACGGCAAGATAGACACCAGATGTGCAAATCGTAAATGAACCTTAAGCACACAGGTGAGTGGAGGAATGTTGAGCTAACCGCTTGTGACTAGAAACAGGCCTGTGTGCTTGAGTACCGGTATTACTTTTCATTTATATTCTATATTTTCTGCACATGCACTGTGCGAATGTTGCCTTTTGTTCTCTGCACAGCACAGTTCACTATGCAGTCCTGGCAAAGTGGTTTTATTATTATTAATATTCAAAATCTCTTAAAAACCACTGGATCAAAGAGGTAATGGTGGCTCACCGCGGGCATTGCCCTCCCACTCAGATTAGTCACCTTGAGATGGACAACAGTTAAAATTCTATTTTCAGATGAGCAGGATGAATAGGGTACAGTTACTGAGTAGAAAAAAAAACGATTCTTTCATCTCTGGCGTCTCAAATGATGATGTGACTGAAAATTTTCAGTCAACAGAAAACCCACTTTCTGGTTTATTTCCAGACACACTCTAAATGAGTCAGTGAATGTCGAAACTCCTCTGAAATGATGGGGGGAAATTACAGATTAAACCAAATGTGAGCTATTTGGCAACAGGTCTACCCACCACTTTTGGAGGGGAGAAAATATAAGTATGACCTATAAGTCTGACCTACTCCAGGGCAAAAAAAGGAGTGGTAGCAAAGGAATATTAACGTTAAAGCCCTATGAGCACTGGATCTCCAGACCTCAACCAAACAGAAAACCTGTGCTTGGAGTTTACAAGTGCCAGTTAAGAAAATGGAAGGATTTAGAGAGTTTCTGGCCAAACTTGCCTTGTAATGGTTTGCCAAGAAAAAAGGGTGTTATCCACATTGAATTGATTTCTGTTTTATTTGGGGATCAAATAATGATTGATTTTCCGACTGCATTCTGTCTAATACTATGATTAATTAATAATCACGTGAAGTATGCTGAATAAAAGAATGAGATTTCTTTGTGAGTCTACTTGCTTAGTGACCGGGAATCAAATAATAATTTCTTCTCAAATGCCTGGTCTCAATTTGTATGATGTGATGTCAAAAAATTATATCTGATAATAAGAAAAGGATATTTCCATTTGTGACTGTAGGAAGGAGAGGTTGGGGGGAGTGGCATTACACTCAAAACAACTTCATGTTGAGTGGATGTATTAAAGATGCACTAGCACCATCAGCTGGCTTTAAATAACAGCACATCCTAGTGAAATATATCGGAAATTACGACCTTAAGGGGCTCATATATTTCATGCGTTTTGCCAGATCGAAAAATTCAAATAAACCAGGATGTGCAATTATTTTAACATTGAATTTGATTATTTATTTTTTAAATGTAAATATTTATGAAAGGCAATTCCCAGTGACTTGATTGATTATTTGGTAAGATTTTATTTTAACTTATTTTCATGAATAGCCTAATTGTTTAAACAAAGCTATTAAATTTGTTTAAATTGATATCAATGTACAGTATTTACATAATTTTATTTTGCCGTTTTATTGGGGGTTTTGTGGGGAAAGACCACCTAGAGATGAACAAACATACAATTTCACAGTTACATGTAGAGACAAACCCTTCGTGATTTTTTGAATGTGGGTTTTTATCGATCATACGTGAGGCGTTCGATAATTGTATGAATATTTGCCATTGCAAATTGCATTGGTTAGTTAATTTAAAAATATTTAGAAAATAGTGTGATATCTCGAATTGCAACAACATATTCTTTATTTATTTTCTTTTAATGTTGAGATTAATTAAAGAAAATTTAGCCTGAATCAAATAATCTATTTCCTTCTTTTAACTGGATATTTAAAACCTCAAAATACTGTAACCTATTGATCCTCTGGAAATACAGTTTTTATTTAACTTTTTATACATTTTTGTGAATCACTATTGACCCATGTCAATTAAATAATGGACTCAAATAAATATCAATCACTAAACAAAAAAACGAAGATCGCCTTTATTTCTGGTCACGTGAGTCGTATGTTTACTGACATCCGGGGATGTGAGAGAGGGGGAAGAAAACATGGAGGACTCTACTGGCAGTAATCCCCAATCACCCGGTTTCACTGACAAGTTAAAGTCGTGGCTTTCCTGGTCGTGGACGTACGTGTGCTTTGTGTGGTTCGGCATGGTGCTCATTATGATCTACGTGCTATGGAGCCCGCTCAAACTGCAAGAGAGCTTCACGTCGGGTGAATGGACGCCTCTGCTCGTTAACGTTTGTTAGCCTTTCGTTAGCCTCTGCTAGCTGCTCTTCAACAGTCGCTGCAGGATTTTGGCACCTGCTTGCTTAGCACTCTTAATTTTCACTTTTGGTGTTGGCTTTGCTTTAAGAGCTTAGTTTTCTTTTGAAGATAAAGACACGAATTTCCTGACACTTTTGTGGCACTCCCCACTGAATATTATCTCTGCATTCTAAAGGACGTTAGTAACTGACATATTGTTGATTATATTTACCCCAGTTGTTATTTCGTCATGTAACGTCTACATAATTACCATGAATGCTGCAACTATATCTGTATTTCATTGCTTTCTTTCTGGTAACCGTTTTTTTCCTGCACATCTCAAATTGTGCAGCGTATGTACGTGCCTGTGTGTATGTCCCTAATGTGACCTATTTCTGAACCTGTTGTTTCAGCGTCATTGTTTTTGAATACATTGACACCCAAGTTCTACGTGGCTCTCACTGGGACCTCTTCCCTCATCTCCGGACTCATCCTTGTGAGTTAAAAAATATTGTTGTGGTTTTATGGACACCGTAGAGTAGAGTATACAGTCAACTGATATAGATATAAGTTTTTAAAATACTCTCTGTGTGATGCAGTAATGTTGATGACAACTGCTCCGGGCTACAAACACTTGTACGTTGTCAAGTTAGTGACACTAGACTTTTCTTTTTTGGCGTAACATTTTCCGATTTCGAAAGACTCCAGCAAGCATTACAAGTAGCAGCGATGTTGACCCCTTATTTATTGACGAGGAACACCTTTTGTCTGTCTTTCATTTATTTAATGAAATTAGATGCCGCCACAAAATGGGCTTGCAACAGCGTATAGCTACCACAAGATGGTGGCAAAGCACTTGATGATTCATGCATGCATAATAATAATAATAATAATAATAATAATAATAATAATAATAATGATTAATGAATGAATGAATAATGTTTTTTTTTTCTGTGGGTGAGCAGCGGCAGCCACACGCGCCAGCATGTGCAGCCCTGAGCTCATGTTAAATAAACAACTGCATTCAGTCGTAAAGCTGTAATACTATTTAATTAATTGCTGAATCTGCAAATTATTTTGGAGATTAATGAAAAGATCTCATTAAAAAAACATGTTTTTATCGATTGCATTTTTTCAGATTGAAAATAATAATATATGAATATAATAATTGTGTAAATATTTTCTGTTACAGATATTTGAGTGGTGGTACTTCCGGAAGTATGGCACGTCCTTCATCGAGCAGGTCTCTGTGAGCCACCTGCGCCCCCTCCTCGGTGGAGTGGAAAGCAGTTCAGTTACTGGCCTCTTTTCGTCTGTCAACGGGGAGGCAGAGCCTCGACCTAGTGTTTCAGGTAACAAACAGACCCACATTTAACCTGTAACATCTGCAATACCAACCCGACCGACTAAGATAATTGATGTGTTCCTCTTCATTCAGAGTGTAAAGTTTGGAGAAATCCTTTGAACCTTTTCAGAGGAGCAGAATACAACAGGTGTAGAAAAATGTCCTGAATATGCTAGCTACTGCATATTTATACAGACATTTAAAAAAAATAATTATGGAGCTTTTCATCATTGCTTTTTTTGGGTACTCAGGTACACATGGGTGACGGGAAAAGAACCACTGACGTACTACGACATGAACTTGTCGGCTCAAGACCATCAGACCTTTTTTACAGGAGAAACGCAGCAGTTCAGACCTGAGGATTCGGGTGAGTTTCAATCATTCTTTCACACAGTTTCACATCCACATACAGTGATACCTCGGTTTACGAACGCTTTAGCAAACGAATTTTTCGCCTTACGAACATTAAATTCGCGAGAATATAATCTTGGCATACAAACTAGTTTTTGGGAAACACACGGAGCGCCACAATGGCTGGCGGACTAGTTTTTGGCGGAAGAACACCAAACCACATGGTCGAATAGCGCCACAGTGGCTGGCGGACGAGTTTTCCACATCCACTTTCTTATAGTGCACTCAGTGCAGACGTTGTTTGTTATCGAGTGGAGTACATTTACTTTTTTGGGACCGAAAAAGAAAACACACCACAGGCTAGTGTAAAGCCGAAGAACACACAAAAGCAAATTACGGTCGAGCAGAAGAAGGAGATCATCGAGAAACACGAACAAGGTGTGCATTTGTGTGACTTAGGGTCCCAGTACCAGTATGCTAAGTTGACCATTGCTATGTGTGGCTAAGGGTGTTTCTGTGTTGTCTAAGCAACGGTATGAGGCAATAGAAGAGGTTGAAAAACTTCTGTTGATTTGGATGCACGAAAAGCAGCTAGCAGGGGACATTGTGAAGTTAGGGTATTATAAGCAAGCACAGCAACTTCACAGGGGACCATGTTAGTGAGGATATTATCACAGAGAAAGCACGGCAAATTCACTCGGATATCATCAAGAGGCAACTACATCAACGACCATCACAAAGGAAAATAAAACGACTTTATCATACAGTACAGTTTATTTCTTTAATTACAATACAACAGCACATTTATTATACATAAAATAAGGTATATCTTCTTTTCCTTTCGGCTTTTCCCTTGACGGGGTCGCCACAGCAAATCACTGTCCTCCATCTTTAGAGGTTTGATCCGCATGTTTGTTTTGGCCAGGCTTTTACGTCGGATGCCCTTCCTGACACAACCCTCTGTATTTATCCGGGCTTGGGACCGGCACAAGAAGACTTATGTCCCTTTGTGGGGCAAGCAACAAGCAACTCGCTCAGTAAAAGGCTCCCAATCACAAAATGGTCATCGGCACACCAACATTCAAAAAAGCAAAAACTATACTCACCATTTGATGTCAATGCTCTGATCTTACTGTGAAAATAACATAAAATAAGGTATATGTTGTGTAGTTTTCAGGCTTATTTCGTATAAAGTTATGTTTTATGGGGACCTGGAAACGGATTATTCTAATTTGTAATGGTTTCCTATAGGAAATTAATGTTTGGAAGACACACTTTTCACCTTACACACACACTTTCTGGGAACCAATTAAGTTCGTAAGATGAGGTGTCACTGTACATGCAAAAACAGAGACACAGCCTTTCGGACTGATATACTATATACACACACACACACACACACACACACACATACACACAAGTAGGGCTGGGCGATATATCTTTGTCATATCAAAATTTAGCAAGTGGCCAATTGAATGTGCTGTGATATGAATTTGTTTTTATCCCGACAGTCATGCAGAAGGCCTGGAGGGAGCGAAATCCTCAGACGAGAATTCGGTCTGCTTACCAGGCCATAGAGTTGAACCACGAGTGAGTCCTACTCCGAAATGGTGTATGTACTGCCGGTGGGATGGGTGCGTTTATTGATATAAATCAGACATTTTTAAAAATTAGATTAAACCTCAAAGCAGCAAATTACACTGAATGTGAAAGAGAAGTCTAAAACAATTTAACAAGGGACTACGATGTGGAGGCATACTGGCAAGCGCTTCCCATGGGATTATCAAAAGAACTCTTGTTTGTTACTCCACACCTTGACTGATCAGAGGAGTTCATACAGTTGCTCCTTTGCTCCTGTTTTGGTTAGCAACAAAGTTAAAATGGGTTTAGGAGGTTGTGATTTAGCATTGGCATGTCAAAAATGGGGGTGATTATGATTTTATGTTATTATTTTTTCCTGAAAAAGGAGGAATTTATTGTTTGAGAGAGTGATACGGCAGTTATTTCAGAGACGGATGCTATTTAATAGTCAAATGAAACGTTTTGTTTATCTGCAGATGTGCCGCAGCGTATGTGCTCCTCGCCGAGGAAGAAGCCACAACAATCACGGAAGCAGAGCGCCTCTTTAAAAAAGCTTTGAGCATCGGTAAGAAATAGATTTGAACAAGTGGTAGACATGTTTTTATCCAGTTCTTTTATGTTTTGATCGGACGTTTTTACTTTGTTCTGTTTTTCTCCACCACATTGGATTTGATGAAATTACTTTGTTTAAGGGGTTCGTCTTGTGCAAATAAGGCACTGCCCACCCCAGACTCTTGTCCAACAGGACCAATGAGCTATATCCCACGACGACGAAGGGTAGTACTAAGGCATTGCAACCAAACACCTATAAAAAAGCATCAGTTTTATTTTTCACTCATGGAGGCACCACTTCATCACCAATTTGACAAATTGTGCTTGTCAATTTACCGGAGAAGGATCAGTTGATGCAATCTGCACAGCAATTACCGGTACTTAAAATCTATATCTGAGAAGGAATATTGCTGTGGCCTAAGGTCTTCAATTAAATGTCACATAAGTACCCATTGAAAAGAATAACATGAATTACTTTCCATCCATGTATTCAATACTTTGGTAATCGCCTCGAAGTTTTGTGGATTGAACTGATCTTTGTGTCTTGCAGCGGGTAAAGACATCAACCTGCTTGTTTACATTAAGCGCAGACTGGCCATGTGTGCGCGCAAGCTCGGACGCATCAAAGAAGCTGTGAAAATGATGAGAGATGTAAGTG
This sequence comes from Hippocampus bargibanti, assembly GCF_051943395.1. Lineage (NCBI taxonomy): Eukaryota > Metazoa > Chordata > Actinopteri > Syngnathiformes > Syngnathidae > Hippocampus > Hippocampus bargibanti. Next base: position 12,350,726 of record NC_142745.1, read on the forward strand.
GACAACGCAACTTTCACATTATCCTCATGTAAAGTACATCCAATACAAGCTTCACGCTGACTGTTTTAATTCCTTTGTACCCCCCGACAGTTAATGAAAGAGTTCCCATTATTAGGGATGTTAAATATACACGAAAACCTCCTGGAAGCGCTCCTCGAGCTGCAAGCATATGCCGATGTCCAGGCTGTCCTTGCCAAATACGACGGTATGAACCCATTCCACTCGAGCTGCATCTTCATTTTCTCTGACGTCCTGCTCCCACCGTAGACATCAGCCTCCCGAAATCTGCCACCATATGCTACACGTCTGCCCTGCTGAAAGCGCGGGCTGTTTCAGATAAGTACGTCTCCTTCTCAATCACAGCAAGGTACGCAAACCTGAAAGGTCCTTTTCGTCACATCCATCCTTTTTGTCTCATCAGGTTTTCTCCAGAGGCGGCGTCGCGGCGGGGGCTCAGCACTGCCGAGATGAACGCCGTGGAGGCCATTCACAGAGCCGTGGAGTTCAATCCACACGTGCCCAAGGTTAGTAGTCCTCATTGGTATATATAGCCCAGTCCATGTGTTAATATTTGGATGAAAAACAGTTAAACATAAAACAACCAAATGAGCACTGCCAAGTGTGGCAGTAACCAAATATGCCATCTAGTGTCCTATGAGACAATACAATACATCCTAATTTGTGTAGCGCTTTCACAACAGCTGCAGCTGTAACAAAGTGTTTCACGTAATAGTCAACACAAAGCAAAATAAACACACCAGGAACATAAAAAACATGGGACAGTTGTGCAATCTTAACGACTTTCCCCATGTACTCCCTGATGTTTGAGTACACAAGACAAACACTTCGTTACATGAAATGTCATACTTATTGTCCCCTGACCCCTGAAGCTGACCAGATGTATAAGTAGTATAAGTGAAATCTTCTTTTCCTTTCGGCTTTTCCCTTCAGGGGTCGCCACAGCGAATCAATGTCCTCCATCTAACCCGGTTTTGTGCATCCTCTTCTCTCACACCAGCTACCTTCATGTCCTCTTTGACCACATCCATAAACCTCCTCTTCGGTCTTCGTCTCGGTGTCCTGCCTGGCAGTTCAAGATTCAGCATCCTTCTCCCGATATAGTCGCTCTCTCTCCCCAGGACATGTCCAAACCATCTCAGTCTGGCCTCTCTGACTTTCTCTCCAAAGTATCTAATATGGATTGTCCTCTGATATACTCATTCCTGATCCTATCCAACCTGGTCACTCCCAAAGAAAACCTCAACATCTTCAGCTCTGCTACCTCCAGCTCTGCTTCCTGTCTTTTCTTCAGTGGCACTGTCTCCAGTCCAAACATCATAGCTGGTCTCACCACTGTTTTATACACTTTTCCTTTCATCCTAGCCGAAACCTTTCTATCACACATCACACCTGACATTTTTCTCTAGCCGCTCCAGCCTGCCTGGACACGCTTCTTCACCTCTTTTCCACACTCTCCATTGCTCTGGACAGTTGACCCCAAGTACTTAAAATCCTCCACCTTCTTTATCTCTTCCCCCTAGAGCATCACTTTTGCACTTGGATCCCTCTCATTCACACACATATACGTATTACGTCTTGCTGCGACTGATCTTCATTCCTCTCCTTTCCAGGGCATATCTCCACACCTCTAGTTTCTCCGCCACCTGCTCCCTGTTCTCGCTACAGATCACAATGTCATCTGCAAACATCATGGTCCAAGGAGATTCTTGTCTAACATCGTCTGTCAGCCTGTCCATCACCATAGCAAACAAGAAGGGGCTCAGAGCTGACCCCTGGTGGAGTTCCACCTCCACCTTGAATTCCTCAGTCACACCGACAGCACACCTCACAACTGTCTTACAGTCATTATATATGCCTTGCACCGCTCTGACATACTTTTCTGTCACTCCAGACTTCCTCATGCAATACCACAGCTCTTCTCTGGGCACCCTGTCGTACGCTTTCTTTCTCCAGATCTACAAAGACACAATGCAATTCCTTGTGACCTTCTCTGTACTTCTCTATCAGTATTCTTAAAGCAAACGCTGCATCTGTCGTACTCTTTTTTTTTTTTGGCATGAAGCCATACTGCTGCTCACAAATGTTCACGTCTGCTCTTAGTCTAGCTTAAACTAATTTTTCCCAGAGTTTCATTGTATTGCTCATCAACTTTATCTGCACATCTCCTTTGTTCTTAAAAATGGGCACGAGTACACTTCGTCTCCATTCTTCAGGCATCTGTTCACCATCTAAGATTTTGTTGAATAACCCAGTCAAGAACACAATCGCCACCTCTCCAAGACACTTCCATACCCTGATTGGTAAATCATTAGGCCCAAATGCATGTTAAAAATTACTTAGAAGACTTTCTGCAAAATTCTGGTCAAAATGTCAGTTCCCTTTCTGGAAGATGTAGAAATGGAGGTTTGCTACCACTGATGTGCCCTTCAGCAAAGAAAGAGGCACTGCCTCCATGCACCCTGCTCAAGAGGTTCAAGGTTCTATACAGCAATTATAAATTACGTGCATTAAAATTAAGGTTAATGATGAATATCACATTCTGACACCCATACAAGTTTGGCAACACTGTATGAACTAAACTCTGTAAACGTGGACCCCCCCCCACGTGAATGGCAATAGATCTACCATCACTCCAGTAGAGGGCATTGTGACCCTACTTGAGTTCATTTTTGCAAAACCGATTGCTGATTACAAAAACTGTAAAAACGTTTCCCCCAAACTACATAATTGGGTGTACACAAGAGTCATGAAACTGGATTCTTACTTGGATTTCATATACACCGGAGAAAGATCTTGCTTCTGTCCCGAAGTGTGGTTTCATCGGTCAGTTATCATATCTTAGAAAGAGAAAAGCAATCACCTCTGTGTGTATGCCAGGTGGGGACATTTAGGGGTATGGACACGTCACTTTAGCGCTTTGATCCAGGGCCCTTATCTTCATCATCTTTGCACCCCCCTCGCACTGAAACCCACAGGCCTCTCATCAGACGCCCCCATCTCGTTTCTTGGCCTCTCATGTTCCCTCATCTCCCTCTCGTCACCTGCTCAAGCCCGACAGAGTTTGAAGTACCAGAACTGTGCTGGTTTTACAGAATGACCCATTTGGCATCTTTAACTGTTGAAATGTATAACCAAATGACATATAATTGGGCTAAACAAGCATTCAAATTGAATTCCCAAGGATTTTTTTGACATTAAAGTGAGAATTGTAATCATTTTAAAGGTTGTCTTGACATCTTGACACTTGGTTTTCCTCATCTTTTATTCCGTCCAGCCATTCACCTTGGACTACTCCCGTCTGACTTAGAACCTACACAGCCCTTTAGGACAGTCATTTGCCATTTTACACCAAACTGTTTACTCAACCGACAAAATTCACTTGTATATTACAAGTCATGAAGCGTCAATTACATGCCCTTCTGCCATTGTTCCTAAGCGTGTTCCATTGTAAAATTGGGCTGCAGATTAGAGTCAGAAGGCGGTTTATGAGTTATGCTCTGGGTTTAGAAGTGCCTGGGGGATAAAAGGAGAGCACATGAAACGCAATCCCTTCATCAAAGAGGCGACAGAGAGCGAAGAGGCAGATCTAAGAACAAGAGAAGGGAGTGAGGGTGGGCGGGCGGGCGGGGGGTTTGGGTGGGGGGTACAGCCCAATGCAGAGAACTGAGGTGTCACCAGGTTTAATGCTGTGGAATGTTCAAGCAGGGACAGCTGAGCCTCTCAATGATCAATCTCAGGCCATGTGCATTGAGTTGTGGTGAGCTTTTCTTCTGTGCATTTTGACTTGGGCTGAACGATTTGGAAAAATAGCGGTAGACTACCCCCCCCCCCCCCACTCCTGTCGTCCATCACTATTGTGATTTCAGGTATCTTATCCAAAGTATGTCCTTCCAGTGTATTAGATATTATTGTTCGCACAACTCCCATTTATCTGTATCACAATAAACAACATCAGATGTATTTGACCTTTTCTGAGCTGAGGTAAATCAAGGCAAGTCGGCTCAAGTTATGTGGCACGTTTGAACCACAAGGTAAATCAATTTGCTTCACGCAAGCAAAGACTCAACACCAAGGACCATTGACAAACATCGCCATGAACTCATTCACTGCCATTCACAAGTTTATTCAGGAATGGAAAATATGATGTAGAGCGCTATTTACAACTTTGTTCAGGATTTGTTTTTTCATGCTAGGGTGCTGATAAAGCGCTGGCCATGGCCTCTGCCAATGTTTTTTTTTTATTTCCCGCAAGGGGGCAGCATTTTCCCTTTTTTTCCATGTTAGCGCTTTGTTACACCTGTTGTTAAAGTGCTCTATAAACGAATGTTTGTATTTTGGTGTATGCATCTTTTTGGGTCGCCCTCCCGAAAGAGGCGTGTGTAAAAGTGATTGACAACTTTGTCAGACGAGTACAGGTTTGCTTGCAATTAAATAGTGGAACACATCTTGGGAAAGCCATAAATTCACTAAAAAATTGACAGAAATAGCTGAAACCCTGGTGAATGGTCTTCCATAAATGGAATAATGTGTGGTTGTAATTTGAAATAAATAGCTATTTAATCAAAGCCACAATTGAAATTTTCATGGGTATGCATCTTTTTGGGTCACCCTGTATGACTTGAAAGGACAATAAGAAAAATATAGTAAATCAAATAAGAATGTGTGAACTCAAATTACTGCCTTTTTTTGCTCCAGAGACTCTATCCTACAGCCTTGCTTCTTTGCCCACGGGACCCCTATAGGGGATAAATCAAGGCGAAAGGACGCATTTGACGTGGATGAACGAGAGTCAGATGGTTAAACGGAGGAGATGACCAAGCGTGGGCCACATGGTCGCCCGGTTTGGCTGGATGAGTCTGTGACCATGGAAGGGGATTAGAAAGGATTATCTTGGGAAGGGCCAAAGGGGGGGTAACCTTCCCCAAAGTGTCTGCGATCCAGAGCGCTGTGAAACTGGCCGCCGGGAATCCAGGCCTGGGGTAGGGTTGTGGGGGCTTGCAATCCGGGTTTTGTTTGACATGGAGTTCTGCCACACTGGAAACCACTGACATGACAGATCGAGCCTGGCGTGTTCATCAAAGTCGACAGCGTGGCTCTTTAAAACGGACGGCTGTGGAATTGGGTTTACGTTTGTCAGCCTAGTGAGCCGACTGAGTCACTAGGACAAAGTTACAAGAAGATGGGTGGGGGGGGGTGCTAAATTACACATGCACGGAATCACTGTACTCTAGTGGAACCATAACACACCTCACCACCCCTCCTTGTGAAAAAAGGAGGCTCTTGCTAAATACCTCACATGAACAAAGTATGTTTTTAGTCTACCGGGAGTTTGCCAGAGGGAATTTCACAATAGGATATAGTCAGTGAGGCGGGAGAAAAGAAAAAAAACGAGGTGTGTGTGTGTGTGTGGGGGGGGGGGGTTAGACGAAAGAGATTGACTTGACCACAAAGGGCAGACCTTTTTGTTCTTTTATAAAGCCAAGTCACATCAGCATGATATGGAAGCACATTGCATCATCCCCACCCAAAGAATTGTGTATGTGTATGTGTGTGTGTGTGTGTGTATTTGTGTGAGACCGTGCACTCTTACGCATTTGTTCTTTTTTTTCGAGGTCGAGTTTGTTCATATGACAAACATCATGGGTGTGACTTTATCCATCCATCTATTTTCCAGACCGCTTTATCCTCATTAGGGTTGCAAGGGGGTGCTGGAGCCTATCCCAGCCGTCTTCAGGCACGACGATGGGGACACCCTGAACCAGTTGCCAGCCAATCGCGGGGCACACAGAGACAAAACAACCACTGTCACACTCACACCTAGGGACAATTTGAAGTGTTCAATCAGCCTGCCGTGCATGTTTTTGGAATGTGGGAGGAAACCTGAGGACCCGAAGAAAACCCACGCGGGCCCAGGGAGAGCATGCGAAATCCACACAGGGAGGCCGGATCGCGTCTTAAACTCATGACCTCTGCACTGTGAAGCCAGTGTGCTAACCACTCTACTACCGCGCCGCCCGATGTGACTTTATTAGCTCCCAAATTTGTTGTAAAAAACAACAACAACAAATGATGTACAGTGACTCAAAAGTGCCTCGGTGTACGCGCTCTAAATCAACAACAATGAAGTTCTTGAAATCATATCAACTCGTTTTTATTGCCCAGCCCTAAAAACACATCAAAGGGTTTCACAGGTCGGCAGTTAAAAAAATCAATGAGAAAACCCATTTGGATGTGTATGCTATGTGTGTGAGCCTCTTTCGGGGCAAGAAACAGCAGCTCACCTGATGAATGTTGAATATATTTGCTGTGATGTTGTTTCTGTTCAGTACTTATTAGAAATGAAGAGCCTGATCCTGCCGCCAGAGCACATCCTGAAGAGGGGTGACAGCGAGGCAGTGGCATACGCCTTCTTCCACTTGCAACACTGGAAAAGGGCCGAAGGCGCCTTAAACCTTCTCCACTGTACATGGGAGGGCAGTAAGTATCACCTCCATTTTCTGTAGTCTTCATCATGATTGCTTTTTGCGATCGAAATTGTCATTTTGTGGAACAATTCACCACATATTGTACGTGGATGCTTGGTTTGAATTCAAGTGCGTAACTACCAAATATTGACTTGGCTTTTAGTTTTATTTTTTCCCCTCAACATTCAGCTCCAGTTAAACAATCTGAAATTCTTCGGTGTGTGTGTGTGTTATGACTGACTATTAAATAGTACATATACTATATCCAAAATAATTGGCACATATTGTGGATAGGTTCCAATCCTGTGTTTCTCTCTCACCATGAATTTGGATCACACATTTAGCATTTTAGATGTTTATTTGATTTATTTGATTTTATTTTTTTAGGAATTGAGCGATTGAAAGTACCGTATTTTCTGCACTATAAGGCCACCTAAGAGAAACGATTTTTTTCAAAAGCTGACCATACACCTCCTAATCCGGTGCGCCTTATGTACAGAAAACGTCTAAAAAATATGTCATTGAAGGTGCCCCTTGTAATGCGATGCACCTTATGCAGGGGAAATGTCATTCTTTGAAGGTGCCCCTTGTAATGCGGTGCACCATATGCATGGAAAATGTTTTTAAATATGTCATTCATTCAAATTGCCCCTTATAATGTGGTGCACCTTATGCATGGAAAATGTCATTCATTGAAGGTGCGCCTTATATTCCAGAAAATACTGTAAGATATTTAAACGTTACGTATGTTTGCAGCATTCCGGATAATCCCCTACCCACTGGAGAAGGGTCACCTGTTCTACCCGTACCCAGGATGCACAGAAACTGCAGATCGGGAGCTTTTACCATGTAAGCAACACCTTAATCGAGGAAAATATGCAAATAATAATTACAGTAAATTCTCGTTATATCGATATCGGATATATCGATAGTCCCGGTTATATCGATACTATTTCTATGCACGCACGGAGAAAATTACATGCAAACAGGGTCGGATATATCGATAGTCCCGGTTATATCGATATTTTTTCAGACTCCCTTGAATATCGATATAACGAGACTTTACTGTAGTTAAATTCTACTGTTGGCTGGCTGCCAATTCAGGGTGTACTCCCTACTGTACTACTGCCCAAAGATAGTTGGGTAGGTTCCAATGTGACCCCTTTTTTTGTCGATTTTTACGCCACGACTCACATCTTCTTCCCCTCCAGCATTCCATGAGGTGTCGGTGTACCCTAAGAAAGAGCTTCCTTTCTTCATCCTCTTCACCGCCGGCCTTTGCTCCTTCACCGCCATGCTGGCCATGCTCACGCATCAGTTCCCCGAGCTCATGGGCGTCTTCGCCAAAGCGGTATGTTTCTGCACGCTCTCACTTTCCTTGCCAGAAAAGGCCCCCAACTACTTGAGCTATATCTTGACCCCCCACTTTTGTTCTTTTAAATAATCTTATTTACAATGTGAGCCTCGCGCAGTAATGGCCGCCTTGCATTACTGTCAGGCTCATGGGAGCCGTGGGCCCATAAAGTGTAACGCTTTTCCCCTGCCAACAAAAGCTCAAACCCAGTCAAAGGTGTCGCCGGGCGCCAATTGCAAACATAGCTGCATAAAACCCCCGCATGCGTGACTTCCGTGTGCTGTTTATTTACAGCTAAGGTGTTGTTTGGCGGGCTACTCACTTGACGGCCGTCATGTTTATTAGTCCGACCCGACGTGAGGCCTCAACACTGTCCCCGAGAACATTGAGTACTTTTGATTATTTTGTTCTGTTTTGTTTTGAGAAATGATACGGCGCAGATGGGATTTCAACTTTGGCAAGCTGGCTTTTTATGTAAATGTTCAGATGGAGTACATGAAAACCACCAAAAGGGGGGACGGTGGGCTATGGGAAAGACACAAAGGTTTTTCTTCAGCGTCTACTCCTGACTGACAACATCCGAGTGCAAGCATAACTTGCTTGTCTCTCACTCCTTTCATTTCTCAGTGTCAAAGTTCATGAAAATGAAGTGGATTTTACATTTGATTCAATACGATACATTTCCATGAAATAATAATAATAATAATAATTTACATGCGCATTTCAAAGCACCCAAGGACACTTTGCAATTAAAGGAACAATAAACACCTGAACAATAAAACCATTAATTGCACTTATTTAATTCCCATGGAAAGTTTTCAATTTGAAATCAATACAAAAATCACCCACGCGTGATTTCTCATGGAAATTTACTGGAAAATGTCCACTCTTTTGCAACTCTAATGGTTATCACTCTATGTTATGTCAGTTTGGATTCAAACTTTATCAAACTATAATCATCAACATCAACAGATTTGAACATTTCTAAATCCCATGCCCTTCAAATAACCCCACTAATAAACTGTACTTTTGTAACATTATGTATACCGTATTTTCCAGTGTATAAGGCGCACCCCCAATGAATGGTGTATTTTCAAACTTTTTTCCATACATACTGTAAGGCACCGGACTACAAGGTGCACCTTCAATGAATGGAAAAAGTTCTCCAAATATAATATATACATGTATAAAAGTTTTCCAAATATAAGGCACACCGCATTATAAGGCCATCGTAGAAACTGGGCTTACGCACTACTTAGACAGAGGGGAAATGGAGTCGTGGCTACTGACAGTAGTTGCGAGACCTGTTGTGGCACAATATTCACATATAAGGCGCACCGGCGTATAAGGCGCGGGGTCATCTTTTCAAGAAAATCAAGGCTTTTGGGTGTGCCCTATACACCACAGTTCATCAAGGTTCCAACATAGAATCATGCATGTATTGCTATCAAGATATCCCCCATGAATATTGAGATATTACATTTTGCTCTCTAAAGCAATCAACACGCAGCCATTAAATTTTCTAGCAAGAAAAGTGAGTGCACCTGGAAGTAAAAATGTCAAAATATTGCCCATATAGCCATTCTTAGTGTTATGTGACTCATTAGTATTAAAACTGAAGTCTCGGTGTAACTGAGACTTCGGTTACTATTTGGTGTGATTACTTACGGGTTTTCTTCTCATCATGAAAAACCTCAGTTTACTGAGCGACTTGCTTGTTCTGTAGCCACAAAGGGACATATGTCTTCTTGTGCCGGTCCCAAGCCCGGATAAATACAGAGGGTTGTATCAGTAAGGGCATCCGACGTGAAAGCTTGGCCAAAACAAACATGCGGATCAAACCTCTAAAGAGGGAGGTCACTGATTTTCTGTGGCGACCCCGTCAAGGGAAAAGAAGAAGAGGATCTCCATTGACCACACTGGAGCAAAGTGGCATTTCTTTCGCATTGTCTTTTGAAAAAAAATTTGAGGGGTTGGCTGGTACACCTTTGTGAAATTGTGTTAAGTTGCACTTGGACACGCTGTGTGCGCAAATGTATCATCATTTTTAACTCAATCACTGCCAGACGTGCAAAAATGTATCAACTCCAATGCCAATGTTTTTGTCATTGTCACTCAAATTCCAGTACCACAGAAAATTGAGTTTTAGGACTACATAAACATTCAATGCAGGGTAAGAAACCTTATACTCTCTTCTTTCTTTACAAAAAAAGTTAATTCCTAAATGATATGGGTCTGGAGTTATATGAGCTTGAAGTGGCTGTCCAAAATACAATGCAATACATACATATTGGTTTATATAGCACTTTAACAACAACTGAAGCTGATTCAAAGCGCTAACATGGAAAAAATAGAAATGTTCCCCCCCTGTGTAAGATAAAAAACATTGCCAGAGGTCTGACCAGCACTTTATCAGCAAACTCGAACAAATTCGCGAATGGTGCTCTGTGTCATATTTTCAATTCCCGACTAAATTTGTGGATGGCAGTGAATGAGTTAACAGCCATTATACATGCTAAAGGTTACATCGCGGTACTCAGCTTCGCTTCCCTTTCCAGTTTTTCAGCACACTCTTCGCACCACTGGGATTCTTTGCCGACAAGATGGAAAGCTTCATGCCGTCCAGTTTTTGGCATCAACTGACTCGGATCTGACCAACACAAACACACACACACACACACACACACACACACACACACACACACACACACACACACACACACATACACAGTGGGAAAAACAACGTTGCTCTCTCCTGTCCTCAGCATTACTATCTACTTGTTGCTTTTATTACTGATTGTATTGGCCTTGCTCGTATCAACAAAGCAGTCAGGACCATTCTTAAGACACTCGCTCTTCCAGCTGCCTCTAGCGTGTCCAAGAATTTGACATTTACATTGATTTGTCATGAAAAGAATTTTAAATAGTTTGCGGTATTTTTATTTTTTTTAGCTAGTGGTCGAGAAAAAAGCTGTTGTATACAGTACTATATATGCTGTTATGCATAGCCGCAAAAGGCCGTTATCTGTTTGTCACAACATTTAATGGAGATAAGTTATTCGTATTAATAATATCACACGGCATCAAATAATGACCCACTATTGAATTATTGTTGTTTCGCGCTGATTTATTGCTGAATTTCTTTAAATAGTACCGCAATGGATTGTCATCCGCTAAAACAAATAAACGTCGGTCCTTTGGGAAAAACAACAGATTGCTGTAATTTAGGGCTGTCGCTAACCAATCTCTTTATTATAATAATAATACATTTCACTTATGAGCGCCTTTCAAAACTCTCATGGTCAGTTTACAGGCACGAGAAAAGTTTCTCCGTGGGTGAGCAGCGGCAGCCACACGCGCCAGCGTTCACTCAACCCGGAATAACTCAATCAGATAGAAAGCTAGCTAGCTGGCTAATAGCTAACTAATAGCTAACTATCTATCTAGCTGGCTATCTAGCTAGCTACCTAGCTCGCTAAATATTTCAAAGTCAGCTTTATTGCCAAATATGCTAATATGCATGACATACAGCACAGATGAAATTACTGTCCTCTCGCACCCAGCGTGCAAGGCACTTATAATGACTTTGACAAACATAATAAACACAAAAACACCAATTTACCGGGAGCCGCTGCGTGTTCATGCGCCGCCATCTAGGGGGAAAAAAACAAAGTAACAAATAATATGACAACACAAGCTAGCTAGCTATCTATTTGCGCGACTATACTTAAAAATCAAAATCAAATCAAAACAGTAATAAATAGGTTCAAATGCAGTATATGATTCACAATAATATAATTATATAAACATAAGCTCTCTATGTGCTATCTAGCTGGCTATCTATCTATCTGGGTATTAGATATCTATTAGCTAACGAGCTAGCTTTCTGTCTATTTGAGTTACTTCCGGGTTGAGTGAACGCTGGCGTGTGTGGCTGCCGCTGCTCACCCACAGAAAAACTGATCCTGTGACTGTAAAGTGACCTTGAGAGTTTTGAAAGGTCCTCATAAATTAAATGTATTATTATTATTATTATTATTATTATACTATTAATTATGCCCTTCATTACAACTACACAAAGCCCCCTCACTGTAACACCCACAAACTGGCCAAAAAAATCAACACGCAGCTGTTAAATCTGCTAGCAAATCTGCTACAAAACAGACAACTTACAATATTCCCTCACGTTTTACTGCACATTTTCCTCGCAGAATGTTGTTCAAAAGTGCTTGCACCAAAAACAGGGTTGTCACTGAACAGGTGCTTCAAAAGGGAGCACGGTGCTTCAGTCCAATGGGCACTCGAGATGAAAACAGTTGAGGCACCAACTGTGTCCCTATTTGTGACAAATTCAGACACCAAATCCCAAAGTGGGTCATGCACTAACGTGGGCATTTGCAGCAGATTTTGTTTTGGTGAGCAAATTTAGATCCTAAAAGGAATTTAGACAACAGAAGGTGGTCCACAACCACCCATTAAAGGACAACCAAAACCACTTTTTTGTTTCCGAACTGACATCAGAAAAAACGTTTGATCACATCTAAAATACCCAAAACATTCAGGTTTATATTTTTAGTCAAATGTAAAACCCCAATTAAAATGATTTACAGTGTCCAATAATCTGCCCCAAATCAGCTCGGAACTGGGGATTTTCAGGAAGTCCCGCCCCCAGTTCGTGACGTCACGCCAAGTCGTCTTGCCTTGCTCAAGAAACAAAACAATGGGCTCACGGAGTTCAGATTTGAAGAAGATGCTTTCTTGTTACTCATCCAGTTATGAATATGATTCAAATAGTTCTGAAGAGGAAAGCATAAATGTTTGCAATCGATTAAAGGAGTCCTCCCATATCAATTCGAGCCGTCAATGACAGCAATGTATTGCACCAGAAAATGGCGCCCAAGCTCCGTTGGAAATGGGCTGATTTGTCTGCTGGGAATTTGTGTCAACTAGTATCAAATAGTAGTCTTGGTGTAACACACGATTCACCATTGCGTTATTTATGTGTTTTCCTTCTAATTTCGCCATCAACACGGATCAACACGAAGTTTTCAGACCAAACAAGTACAGCAAAATGCATTGACGTGATGGAAGGACTGCTACAATGTGTCCTTTTTTTCGGTCAGGGGCGTTCCTTCAGTGACGTAATGTCAGGCATCGTCATCAACTCAAAAACAAGACTTCCTGAATATTCAGCGCGAGTCTTAAAACGTAAAATATAGCTAGATGCCGTGGAATCTTTGTAAAATACGCTCAGTAGAAGTCGTTTGAAGTGATTTTACAAATTATGGACACAATTTGTCCGGAGGCGTCGTTTGTCCTTTAACATTCTATTGTTTTACAAGTGGATTCAATCGTAAATGCTAAGTGCCATTTTCTGTCTCTGAAAACAATCTAAACCTGACAAGAACTCATCTCTGATAGATACAAACGTAATTGTATTGTGGATGCTAATGGCACAAAGCAAAATCTGAGTCTTTGATCTAAAACTTAAGTCATTAAAAAAAAGCAGAAATGTCAGAGTGTATGCTGAAGACAGGAGATCGTTCTCATGTTTGTAAAGTGCTTGAAACAAAACTCCAAATAAAACGACTCCCGTGAAAGTCCAATATTTGTTTTGGGGTGTTTTTTTGTGATGTCAGTGTTATTCTGGGCTTCCTTTTGTTTTTCCCTCCACATGATGCCACGTTTGTCTACCATTCGGAAAACGACAAATCATTCGAATGAACGTTTGGATGTGTTTGTTGCTTTCAAAGACTTTCTGTCCACCCCATAGCCCTGGCACGGGCTCATCGTTGTCATTATAGCACTTCAGAACCATCAGCGGATGCATTTAGACCAACTTATCAATGCCATGTTCACTCGATGGCATACTCATGCCTTTGAGGACCGTCTGAGCCTGCTGGAGTGTTTGCACGTGTTGCCAAAACACCTGAAATCTGTGTCACCCTCAACACCTCCCTGGTTAGAGCAACTCTCAAAATTAGCTAAGAATCTGCTTGATGTCTACTGTCAGTTTGTTTAATGGTACAACGGTGGCGCTCGTATCGTCTCCTAAGACATAATAGTATTTCTGATGAAAATGTACTTTGTATCAGGCACTTAATTCAACTCACTTCATACTAAGCATCACTTTGGCAAATAGTAAATAGTTCATCAAAAAACAGGATTCAAATGGCTTCATGCTAATCGCGGTTGAGGCTAACTATCAGGCTAAGCGAAAAAGCAAGAATACCTGTCAATGTATACATTTTCCCCGTATTTTTATTTTTATTTTTTTATCATCTCAAAAAATTCTTATACGGTAAAAAAAAATATGAACCGATTTTACAAAGATCATTTTGGCTCAAATCTACTACTGCTACTAATGTCACGACAAACCAGCAAAAGTAATCGTCAATCGTGTGTGTGTATGTATGTATGTATGTATGTATGTATGTATGTATGTATGTATGTATGTATGTATGTATGTATGTATGTATGTATGTATGTATGTATGTATATGTATGTATGTGTGTATGTATGTGTATATGTATATATGTGTATATATATGTGTGTATATATATATATATATATATATATATATATATACACACACACACATATATAGTAAGGTCTCGTATCGATATTCTCGGGAGTCTGAAAAAATATCGATATAACCGGACTAACGATATATCCGATCCTGCGGCATGTAAATTTTCTCCTTGCGTTCATAGAAATAGTATCGTAATAAGCAGTACTATCGATATAACCGATATCGATATAACGAGACTTTACTCTATATATATATATATATATACATACGCACAGGTAACATCCGACTTACGACCGGGTTCCGTTCCGACAAAACGGTCGTAAATCAAACAGTCGTAAATCAAACGGTCGTAAGTCGAAATCCCTTCGAAATGACCGACGCGAGGTTTATATGACAGGAGAGTATACGATGTCTATTGTTTTTAAGCAACGTTTTCTATTGACTACTATTATATACCAAACTGTTTAAAGTTCATTTATAAATATTAGAACTTTTAGTGCATTTTTATCATTTTATATTTCGTATTATTGATTTTTATTAGTATATGCCTGTACGTTTAATATATACTAAACTTTACAGTTTCTAAATTTTATACCTTTTAGTGTCGTTTTTATCATTTTATATTTTATATTATTGATTTGTATTACTGTATACCAAACTGTTTACTGTACAGTTTATTTATAAAATTTATACTTCCCTTTTAGTGTCAGCGCACACACGTTCTACTGACCCAAATACGCACGGCTTCTCACGCATGCGCGCTGTTGAAAAATCACCAGAAGAGGTCGCCCGACACACACTCGGACTCAGGCGGACGCCGAAGGAAAAAAAGCAGTATACAGTACTACAATATATATTGCCGATACGGTGTCTGTACTGTATAACTACTGTATTGAGTGTAGTCACGCATTGCTGTGCAAGTGTGTGACATGCTGGCTGGCCATAATTGTAGTACCCGTTGCCAGCTGCTCACGCGTTGCGGTGCCATGCGTCGGGAAAAAAAGGTGCACATGCGCGGTAAGCTAGCTGTCTGCATTTCTGCTTGTGTTAGCATTTTTTATTGTTTCAAATAATATACGGCGTACTACAACTTTTATACAGGAATATTCATTTAATGAATGATGAGAGTGTAAGGTTTCTAATGCTGTATTGAATGTTTATGTAGTCGTAAATAGAAGTTACAATGACAAAAACCCTGGCACTAGAGTGGACACATTTTTGCACGTCTGGCAGTGAATGAGTTAATTGTGGTTGACTTCATTTTATTTTGGGGGGGAGGTTGTTTCAAGTGTGAATGTACCCCAGTCATACAGTTGACTTTGTCATACAGTTGCTATGCGGCATCTGTTGACTATATCTCTGGAAAGTCACCTGACACTGAACTTGCTGAACTTATTTAGCATGGCGCGACCTACTGTAGGTGCTTGCATTGTCTCCATCCCATTCATGGCATGTAGTAGCTGAGCGGGAGGAGGTGGGGGGGGGGGGGGCAGACGTTCTCAATAGAATGACACAGGATGGATCAACATGGTTTAATATAGACGTAGAAAGGTCTCCATTGCTGAGGTGAAAATACCATTCAGGACCGCCAAAAGGCTGCGAGCCAGCATCACGCCATCAAAATATGAAACCGTGTTATAAATGCATAGTGGAGAATTTGCAGTGCAATCAAAGCCATCCTGAGCTTACACCTTTCGGAATTTGGGTCATAAAAGTGGTCAAAGAATGGTCAGTGTCCAGGACAATCATACACACAAAAAAATATTGCAACGTAGAAAATTAATAAACCGATATTTATTGTCCTTTAACTCATTCACTGCCAGACAATGTGCAAAAATGTGTCCACTCCAGTGCCAGGGTTTGTGTCATTGTTACTTGAATTCCAGGACACACATAATATTGAGTTTTAGGACTATATAAACATTCAATGCAGCGTAAGAAACCTTAGACTCTCTTCTTTCATCAGAAAATATAGTTAATTAAATTATATGGTTCTGGAGTTATCTGAGTTTGAAATGAGGGTGGCTGTCCAAATACAATGCAATACATACATAATGGTTTTTATAGTGCTTTAACCACAGCTGAAGCTGGAACAAAGCACTAACATGGAAAAAAGGGAAACGATGCCCCTTGTGGAAAAGAAAAAACATTGCCAGAGGCCATGGCCAGCGCTTTATCGGCACCCAAGCATGAAAAAAAAAAAAAAAACCCGAACTAATTCGGGAATGGCAGTGAATGAGTTAAAAACAATCTGCTTTCTTTCTATCTATTTGTCTTACTATTCTATCCGAGTTACTTCCTCGTTGAGTGAACACTGGCGTGTGTGGCTGCCGCTGCTTACTCACAGAAAAACCTATCCTGTGACTGGAAAGTGACCTTGAGAGTTTTGAAAGGCGCTTATAAATGAAATGTATTATTATTATTATTATTATTATTATTATTATTATTGTAAGTGACATGTCGTTAATTGATCATCGGTTATTGATCAGGGGTTTCAAACTCAATTTTGTTGCCGGCCACTTTATAGTTACGGTTTGCCATGGGGGGCCAGTTATGATTTTTTAATTTTTTTTATGTGGAATCATGAAACATGAGACTTTCTCGCTTGACAGAAAGTAGTTCAGATGTCGCTTGCCAGATGAGCGGTCACATTTAACCAAAGTAATCCTGGAGGAATGTGCTGTCTCAAAAGCATTCCGGCAAATACTGAGTCAGAATCGTCCCTTATTTATTTATGTTGGGTTGGCACGTTAGTTTTGTGCACTCCATCAACAAAAGGATCCAGTTTGGTTCATTTGTCCGATTTTTTTTTTTTTTTTTTTTTTTTTTTTTTTTTTTTTTTTTTTACGATCAATTATCCTTTCAAAATCAATCAATCAAAATTCCTGTACAATTTTGCTCGGAAAGCTGAGGCTGAACATCAATTGATTAACTGTACCATTCAAAAGTTTTTTCATTGTAGATCTCATGCCTGATGTAGCAAAGCAGCCCCAGGACATAAGCTAAATAATAATAAATAACCTACCTGGCTATCTATTTGCTATCTGGCTAGCTAGCTGGCTATCAATTAGCTAGCTAGCTAGCTAGCTTTCTATCTATTTGAGTTATTCCGGGTTGAGTGAACGCTGGTGCGTGTGGCTGCTGCTGCTCACCCGCAGAAAAAAATATTCTGTGACTGTAAAGTGACCTTGAAAGTTTTGAAAGGCACTTGTAAATTAAATGTATTATTATTATTATTATTATTATTATTATTATTATTATTATTATTATTATTATTATAAATAGCCAACAGCACTATTGTGTCTTTGTGTTGTCATATTTGTTATTTATTTATTTATTTAACTTTATGTTACTTCCGGGTTGAATGAACGCTGGCGCGTGTGCCTGCCGCTGCTCACGCGCAGAAAGAATATCCTGCGACTGTAAAGTGTCCTTGAGAGTTTTGAAAGGCGCTTAAAAATGAAATGTATTATTATTATTGTATTATATTGGTATTATTAGTATTATTGTATTATTATATTAGTATTATTATTGTATTATTTTATTATTATTATTATTATTATTATTATTATTATTATTATTGTATTATTATATTAGCATTATTATTAGTATTGTTGTATTTTATTATTATTATTATTATAACCTGAACATATCAGAAAAGGAAATTTCTGACTGTCCAGCGCAATTTTGCTCTAGAATGCTTTTGTAATTTTGCCATTTTATCGTACTCCGTGTCGATTGTAGAGGCCTTGTGCCAGATGTAGCAACACAGCCCCAAAATAAAAGCAATTTGTCAAAAAAAAGCTCCAGTTCTGGTCAATTAGTCTCCCAAAATCATTGTTTTTTTCCCCCCAAACGCATTTTTCAAGTTTTGTCAGTTTCAAACTAATCCAATGACTGTTGTGGGTTTCTTTCGAACTAGTGTTCCAACCCATCTGTCTCCACTGGCTACAAAAGTAGCTCATTTTTCACACTGGGAAGCAGAAATTGCGTCGCGAGTCGGACACAAAAGCACTCTGCCAAGGATTAACAGTTTTTCTTAAACTGAATAGTCTGAATATTTTGAAATTTACTTTGTGGCCGCAACGAAAACATCCAAGTTGGAAGGGGGGAGCAAAACAAAATGGAGCCTGAGGTTATGTGTGTGTGTGTGAATTTGTATGACTAGTCTTGTGAGAACCACTAACATTTTATACCATACGTAGTGAGGACATTTTTGACAAGTGAGGACCTTTTGGCCAGCCCTCACAAGTTTTTCATTCTAAAGGCTTCAGGGGGTCTATATATGCATCTGTTAAAGTTTCAGAAAGGTCTTCACAAATTCACCCAAAATGATTTTTTGGGTGTGTATTTTCATTTTACTTGGACACACATACACTTTTTACTCACCGTGCGTGTTTATGTGTGTGTGGTTAATGAGGGGAAAAAAGTACACACCAAATTCACTACAGAGGTGAGGACTTTGAATGTACCCTCATTCAGAAACCTCACTCCTGCTGTTACAGTAAAGTCTCGTTATATCGATATCGGATATATCGATAGTCCCGGTTATATCGATACTATTTCTATGCACGCACGGAGAAAATTACATGCAAACAGGGTCGGATATATCGATAGTCCCGGTTATATCGATATTTTTTCGGACTCCCTTGAATATCGATATAACGAGACTTTACTGTATTTCAGTTTCAAGTCCACTTTTTATTTCTTTGTTTTTAAAGAAATTGAAGTGGAAAATGTGGTGACATTTCGTGTTCAAATGTAACACTCGTTCTTCTCTAAAATTATCAGCAACGGTGGTCCTCACTCCTTTTCTGGAGTTATCCGGACCTCACAAACCATTGAAACAGGAATGTATGTGTGTGTGTGTGTGTGTGCGCGTGTGCGTGTGTGTGTGCAAATCAAAACAAGCAAAGATGGAAACAAAGACAAAGAACCAGAGGTAGAAATGAGCAGGGTTTTCAATGATTGTGTGGAAACAAGTGTCCAACGTCAACACAAGACAGTGATTTTTTTTCACTCACTTGTCGGATTTACAATGGCAGCCATTTCCAGAAGCTCTCTATTGCTTATTAAATGGAAAGCCTTTGAGTATTTCTCTAAAATGAATGACGGACTTGCTAAACATCAGGGCAATTATCAGTACAATGAAGCTTTTCCTGTTCTCAAGTTACTGTTGGCATATTTTTTACTGCAAAAAATTAGCTAACATCAACTCCCTGGAACCAAAAAAACGCATTTTGTGACCGCTAGCTAGTTGCCTCTTTTCCGGCATTGTGACGAAAGATTGCAATTGAGCTAATGCAGGCACGCAAGGCTTCTTGTTGGGTTGACATCGGAGAAAGCAGAATGGTGAAACTCTCATTGATGATACTGAAAAAGTTTGTAATTGCTCGTGACAACGCAGAATTTTACCGTTTCGTCAGATGCTAGCTAATTAACATAAGGGTACAAGAGTGCCAATCTAAAGACGATCATTCATGATATACCATTCAAATATTAACAGTTCTTACAAATGTTGAGTTTATCGTAAAAAAAACAAGCTTTGCATAATTTCGCTGTGCACTGTACTGCCGGATGTCTGTGTAAGCTCTCAGTCGTACAGGAGTGGTCCATCGATGAGAAGGTTTCTTCAGCCGTCATCTGTACTTCTTTGAAGGTGTCGGACGTTTCGCTTCTTATCCAAGAGGCTTCGTCAGCGAATTAAAATCTTTTGCTGGTACTTTTGGCCCTATATATATATCCCGACTGTCCAGATAGCTATGATTGGTCCTGCTCTCAGGTTGGGGGGAGCAGAGGACTACTACCTGCGGCTACACTGATTACTTCTATTGTCCTGCCTGAGTATGGGGTCTACGACTGGCCTGATTGCCCCATTTGATCTGGTATCACCTCATCAGCATGACTAAGCCTATATTGCCTAAGAAGTCGGTTGTAGGAACGATCCAAATTGAACCTCACCCCACCATGGTGATTTAGTGAAGGGTTTTGCTGTTTTATAAAAATAGCTTTTTTTACTCCCCTTTCAAACCATCTATTTTCTTTCGCTAAAATTTTAACCTAATTGTTGTCAAACGAGTGGTTGCTAGCTTTTAGGTGCATATGTCCCTGCTCCCCCCCAACCTAAGAGCAGGGACCAATCAGAGCACAGTCTGGCACCGCCACATCTGGACAGTAGTGATATATATAAGGCCAAAACTACCAGCAAAAGATTTTAGTTCGCTTACGAAGCCTGTTGGATAAGAATCAAAATGTCCGACACCTTCAAAGAAGTACAGATGACGGCTGATGAAACCTTCTCATCGATGTACTGCGGGATGTGTGATACAATACTCAACAAATGCTTCCACAAACATTGCAGAAGCCCATAAACAAGAACTGGACATATTTTCCAGTTTCACCATCAGTCAAAACCAGCCAGTCCTCATTGGCCAAATGTTATTTGTTGAAAACTCCCACAATACGCTAAAGCTGGACGGTTTTTAGGTCTGATCCAGCCAGTCGGGTCGCTTGTGCGGCTTACAGGTGTGAACATCCAGCGTGTCCTCGCAGTCGTTACACTGGACCGTGCAGCACCACTGGAACTTGCACTCGCACTGGCTGAGACGTTTAACACGCATGGTGTCGTAGCCTCGGCCGCAGCACATCACCTCGCAGCCGTCGGTGCCCCGGGAAGATTTGTTGCAAATGCGGCCCGCCGTACCCAGAGAGCCTAACAACACAAAGTAAGTATTGATTCATTTCATGGTTTAATTTTTTTTTGTTATATCCTGCTTGTTTTTACTGTGTATCAGCAAGTGTTTCTTATTGGCACTCTGACAGTCATTTTGTTAGTGGTCAACAGTCAAAAGTCTCTTTCCACTTGATGCTCTCAACACATTGGCGACAGAATCTGACCTGAAGACCCCATTTATATAGGACGCTATCCAGCCATCCATTTTCCAGATCCTCATTATAATAATAATAATAATAATAATAATAATAATAATAATAATAATACATTTCATTTCTAAGCGCCTTTCAAAACTCTCAAGGTCACTTTACAGTCATACGTTTTTCTGTGGGTGAGCAGTGGCAGCCACACGCGCCAGCGTTCACTCAACCCGGAAGTAACTCAAATAGATAGAGAGCTAGCTACTAGATAGCTAATAGAATGAATAGAATGCTAGCTAGATAGCCAGCCAGCTAGTAGATAGCCATCAGATAGCTAGCCAAATAGCTATCTAGACATTAGGGTCCTGGGGGTGGTTGCCCTGAATTGGTTGCCAGACAATCGCAGGGAACATCGAGACAAACAACCAGTCAGTCTCACACCTAGGGACAATTTGGAGTGGTCAATCAGCCTGCCATGCATGTTTTTTGGAATGTGGGAGGGACCCGGAGAAAACCCACGCGGGCCTGCGCAGAACATGCAAGCTTCACACAGGGAGGCTGGTTCCTGGTCTTGAACTCACGACTTCTCCATTGTGAAGCCGGCGTGCTAACCACTTGATACTAGGACGCCCTATAGGACGCTATATTTTTGATTATTTTATTATTGTCATAAATAATTATTAATTTGAAAGGATTTATGACACAACATAGACCAGGAACTGGAGTTCAAATGATGTGTCCATGTTCCAAATGATGTGTCATGTTCATGTGTAGATTTCTCAATTTGTCGTCTACGCTCTAACAACCTCAATTTTCACTTAAACTACAGCGCGCATGATGTCACAGTGTCACACCAATCATCTTAAAAAAGTGACACATTTCAAAATACAGTGATACAGTAAAGTCTCGTTATATCGATATCGGATATATCGATAGTCCCGGTTATATCGATACTATTTCTATGCACGCACGGAGAAAATTACATGCAAACAGGGTCGGATATATCGATAGTCCCGGTTATATCGATATTTTTTCGGACTCCCTTGAATATCGATATAACGAGACTTTTCTGTACCTCAGCTTACGAACGCTTTAGTTTACAAACTTTTCACCTTACAAACATTAAATTCACGAGAATATAATCTTGCCATACAAACTAGTTTTCGGGAAACACACGGAGCGCGACAAAGGCTGGCGGACTAGTTTTCGGCGGACGAACACCAAACTACACGGTCGAACAGCGCCACCGTGGCTGACGGGCTAGTTTTCCTCACCCCCTTTCTTTGAGTGCCCTCAGTTCAGACATGGTTTGTTATCGAGTGGATACTTTTGCTTTTTTGGGACCAAAACATACCCCACCACAGGCTAGTGTTAAGCCGAAGAGGACACAAAAGAAAATTATGGTCGAGCAGAAGAAGGAGATCATCGCGTCCCAGTACGTGTATGCTAAGTTGACCATTGCTATGTGTGGCTTAGGGTGTTTCTGTGTTGTCTAAGCAATGGTCTCAGGCAATAGAAGAGATTGAAAAACTGCTGTTGATTTGGATTAATGAAAAGCAGCTAGCAGGGGACAGCGTGAGTGAGGGTATTATCGCCGAGAAAGCATGGCAACTTCACTCAGGTGTCATCAAGAGGCAACTACATCAACGGCCATCACAAAGGTAAATAAAATGACTTTATTATACAGTGTAGTTTATTTCTTTAATTAAAATACAATAGCATATTTATTATACATAAAATAAGATATATTTTGTGTAGTTTTCAGGCTCATTTAGTCGAAAATTATGTTTTATGGGGACCTGCAAACGGATTATTCTCATTTTTAATGGTTTCCTATGGAAAATAAATGTTTGGCAGCCGAACTTTTCGCTTTACACCCACTTTCTGGGAACCAATTAAGTTTGTAATCTGAGGTATCACAGTAGTTATCTTTCATGGGTTGATGTCACTGTAGTGCCCACTTAAACCAAGACATCCTTGATACTGAAGACGTTTTACACAGGAAAGATCAGATTATTGAAGTAATGACAGCTCCTTTAGCCGATCGTTTCTGCCGACTGCTGTCAGGCTACTGAATAGATGGTCCTAAAAACCTGGGCTCATCCCCACTCACCCATTTTCTCCTTGTTTGGAGTGCGCATGTTCTGCGCACTCATAATTTTGCCGCTGTAAAAAGGGAATGTCTCCATTCTGAGACAGATAAAGGTTTACTTATCATGATGGGTGTTTAGTGTTTTATGAAACTAAGAGATTAAAGTTACATTCTACCATCATTTGAAAACCTGAACCCAAAGCTGTACTCAGGTGTGAGGATAAATGCCACCATTAATGACCGACCATCCGTGATGTAAAGAGAAGGGATAAAAGAAGATATTTCCCTCAGGCTGAGAAAGATCACTGCTTTAAAAATGACCAAAGGAAGGATTTGAAAAATAAGCCTGCATGTATCCCCGGGCCGTGAATTCCTACACAATGGAGATTAGCAGCGAGGAGGCATCATAAGCTCCTTTTTTTCAGATGACTTTTTAACAACCTGTCCTTACATCAGCCCAAAGCCAAGGAGGAGTAAAGGTATTCAGTTTGAAAGTGCACCACGTCAACTGCCGAGCACCTTCACGCTCTGTTGAAGCGACCGGATGCGAGCAGGGTGACGGATTCTTAACAAGGCAAAGCAAATGGCAAGAATTAAAGTGGATGGGAAAGGGCAAATCGCTGGACTTTAAGCTGTGATGGAATGCGAAACTTCACTTGACACCCCTGGTTTTCATTTTGTTATCAAAGGTGACGCGGCATCAAGAAAGTCACAATTAGATCGATGGAGAACTGTGAAAAGTCAATCCGATCTCAACCTCTGAGTGTGTATTGATGAAAAGCTTTCTTCAGCCGTCATCTGTACTTCTTTGAAGGTGTCGGACGTTAGGCTTCTCATCCAAGAGGCTTCATCAGCGAACTAAAACGTCTGACACCTTCAAAGAAGTACAAATGACGGCTGAAGAAACCTTTTCATCGATGAACCACTCATGTACACTAGGCGCTTACACAGACCAAAGTGCGTATTGTTACAACACGTTCCTAAACGCCTCCATCTAACCCGGTTTTGTGTATCCTCTCACACCAGCTACCTTCATGTCCTCTTTGACAACATCCATGAACCTCCTCTTAGGTCTTCATTTCGGTCTCCTGCCTGGTAGTTCAAGGCTCAGCAGTCCTTCACTCTCTCTCCTCTGGACTTGTCCACATCATCTCAGTCTGGTCTCTCTGACTTTCTCTCCTTAGCCTCTAGTATGAGTTGTCCCTTTAATGTCCTGATCTGATCCAACCTGGTCACTCCCAAAGAAAACCTCAACATCTTCATCTCTGCTACCTCCAGCTCTGCTTCCTGTCTTTTCTTCAATGTTACTGTCTCCAGTCCAAACATAATCGCTTGTCTAACCACAGTTTTATACCTTGCCTTTCATCCTAGCTGAAACGCTTCTGTCACACATCACACCTGACGCTCCAGTCTACCTGTACACGCTTCTTCACCTCTTTTTCACACTCTCCATTGCTCTGGACAGTTGATCGCAAGTATTTAAAATCCTCCTTGTCTTAGAACAGTGGTTCTTAACTTGGGTTCGATCGGACCCTCGGGATTTGGTGAGTCGGTCTCAGGGGTTCGGTGGACCCTCCGCCACAGAGGTCCACCCCTCAGTCTAGTCTGCAGTTAGTAGGCACAGTCATTCAAAGAAGGGTTCGGTGACTGAGCATATGAAACTGGTGGGGTTCGGTGTCTCCAACTAAATTAAGAACCACGGATGGTCTGTCTAGAATGACAAGCTCGTTGGACACTTCCTAAAGCATCACCTTTGCTATCTCAGATATGTCTCCTAAAATCTAATCCACGTTCGTTCACAGTGACTGTTGCGCAGAACTTCGTCAGCTCCCGTGATCTCACGACCAAACAGGTCTACTTCTGAGGACTCTGCTATTTAAATCAGCTCCTCTTGCTGTTGTACCCTGACTTAAATGAGGTCACAATTTGATATGTGGCGCTCCACCATCTCCACCTTTGTCAAACGCTGGTTCTGCCATGTTCTGTTACCTGCTGCTCGGTCCATGAGGCAGTAGTCGGGCGAGTTCTCCACGTACACCAGCTCGTTCCTGGCACTCCCTTTGAAGTCCTGCTCAGCCACCATGAAGCCGGTGCCATCCTGGTTCATTGTCACCTCCACGGCCGTGTTGTATTTCTTGTGGAGGTAGTCGCCCGTCCGCCTGAAGTCGGACATAGCCAGCCAGCAGGTCCTCAGGGAGCAGGAGCCGCTGACGCCGTGGCATTTGCACTCCAGCTTCATGAAGCGCTTGACGGCCTGCGGCAGAGGTCAGAGTTGACGGGGCGTTAAGCCTGCCACGTTGGCCGGTGGCCAAGGTGTGAATAACCCTGGTAGGTAGGTCACGTCTTCTTTTCGAGATCCTCTTTCAAGAGGAAACTATGGTGTGTGGGACATATACATCTGAACGTGTGGGTAAAAAGGATCAGGAACTCTAGGAACTCACCTGTGCATCAGATCGACAATCCAAAGTGCAAATGATCATCAATTACCCATTGTTTTTGTGTGGTCTTAAAATTATAACATTGATACCCAAATGGAAAACCACTTGCCACGATCATAGAAAGGTAGAAAACTCTTGAACGCTTTTTAACGTGGGAGGGATATTTTTTTTCAAAAAGTTCCTGCTAATGTTTCATCTCCTCCCCAAACTTGGATGACCACGATCAGCAGACCCTAGTTTTATCGGAACTAGACAACTTTGACTCAGCCTTTTTAACTCGGGTTGACAAGTAAAGTCATCTGCCTAGATAGTGCAGCTTAAGTCTTCCAAAGTGTGCAGTCCTTGACTTGGAGCGTAACTTTTGTCACGCCTCAAAGATATTAGTGAGGATGCTAACATACTAGTAGTTTTATCCAGACTGGATAGCATAATAAGGGTTGAAACGCTGTCTTCGACCTAAACCAAGGGTGTCCACCTTGAAGGCCACATTGTAGCCACGGTTTTCTGTCGAGGGCCATTATAAATTTGGGGAAACCATTGGAAATGGTTCAAATCTGTTCCACATATTACATGCAGAACACTCAACAAATTGATGAATGACTACTTTTCAAATCTGAAGTCAAGAATAATGACTATTATTGTGGTATACATATGGCTATTTTAAATGTTGGTCCCGACTTCAGCTAGCATCATGGAACTTGACATGCTTGATTTGATTTCACGGGCCGAATAAAATATTGACTTAAAAATTTACTTTGACACCTGTGACCTAGACCATTTACATTGGGCCTTTTAAAATATGTTTTGTTTGAAATTGGGACACAGCTATTGGCAGACTTCAAATATATTACCAGGGATGTTAAATATGGTAGATGAGTTTATCGGAATTGTACAGAACTCACCATTCTTCCACAACGATTATTGTGCAGATTCATGAGCGCCCGGGCGTCCTTCACCATCCTCTCTCGAGCGTCAACAAAAGCCTTGGCAAATTTGATGCCATAGTTGATGTTGTCACTGCATCCGCCCCAGTCAAAGTTGCCCCGTTGGTCGCTGGCTTGGCCCCGTTTGTGCCCGTCACAATTGCAGATCTTGACGTCGCCCTGACTGCACGCCCGGGTTATGGCGTAGACCACTCCGGCCGACGAGATGGCGTACACAAAGGCTGCTTCTCTGCTGCCTGGGTGAGAAGAGGGACAAGTGGGACTACGTGCGGTATTTGGTGAGTATCTTTTTATATACAATATCGCATTTGTAACTTGCAACGTTTCGCCAATTATGCAAGGTGATCCTGTGTGAGAGACTTGATTTCATACATTGCCTTTAAACTACACCCGGGGTGCCCAAACTTTTTGCAAAGGGGGCCAGATTTGGTGACCTTGGAAGACATTCTTTATATATCACAGCAATCAATTTACATACATTTCAGCGAGCCATTCTGTATTTCACATTTGCATTTTTATTTTCATTTCAGCTAACTTCAGCATGTGTTTAAAAATTCCAAGGGGTCATTCAGTCAATTACTCATATACAGTGATACCTTGGCTTACAAACTTAATGGTTCCCAGAAAGTGTGTGTAAGGTGAAAAGTTCGTCTTCCAAACATTTATTTCCCATAAGAAACCATTACAATCAGAATAATCAATTCCGAGCTCCCCATAAAAACATAATTTTCAACTAAATACCCATTAAAAATACACAAATATATCTTATTTTGTGGAATAAATGTTGTGGAATAAATGTGCTATTGTATTGTAATTCAATAAATAAATGGTACGGTATAATAAAGTTGTTTTATTTACCTTATAAATGAAATTTATTATTATTATTGTTAATATTATTATAGTTTATATATTTTAAAGACCCCACTTTTTCGGTCCCATATTTATATATATATATTATATGGATGACATTTTACCGATTATTCTTTGTTCTGGGGAAAAAAAACTGGTTTAGTGTATTTTTGTTAGTTTATTCCATTTTTCTCGCCAAAATGTATCTCTTTATAGCGGCATCAGTCTAGTTAGCACATGGAAAGAACAGTCCATGTATGGCGGAATGTAGCACGCATAGCGGCATGTCATCCATATGACATCACAGCCCGGCCGACTCTCCTTTCACCTTTTTTTCCTCGTGCGCACATGTGGAGGCTTTCTCAGTCACTGGCTTTTGTTTTCATTTGAGAGAGAGGAGATTTGGGAAGGATCGTCGGGCCCCCACCACACACACACACACACGCACACACACACACTCTCACACACCTCCACCTCCCGTCCACATTCCCGCTCACGCAACCAAGCAGAACACAGGCGATATGTCAGGCCGTCAAGATTTGTCCTGCTGCCAGAAACATCTCCCCAAATATTTACATCTCCTATTACTGTTTATACATCACAGTGCAGATCTCTCAATTGCTGCGCTTTTTTTTTCCAAGAGAAAATCCATTTTCCCACTTTCCCTTACTCCCCGAGAAAGCGAGAAAAAAAACAACACCTTTTTGTGTTTACATGGCGGAATTATTCATGAGACATCCATTTATTATGTGCTTATCTGATCACGGCAAGAGACATTTACAAGGGTGATTAACTGGAGTGTCTCACACAGATTGGCAAAGAGCCACATTCCCCCCCGACTCCACCCCCGCCCGCCCCGTCCCGGTTTTGGGGCGACTCACTTCGCAGCATCACCCTTCCGAACACGGTGTGGTCGCGCTCCAACGTGCTGCAGTTCCAGCGTTGGTGGCGGAACTGGTGCTGGCACTCCTTGATCCACTCCTTGCCACCCTCGCCGATGGACTGCATCAAGTCCGGGTGGCGTTGGCAAAGCTGCCGCTGCTTGTTGACCAGCCCCGGGATGTTGTCGCAAATTACACGAGCACCCAACGTGCCGATGTACCTGCCAAGGGGTCGGAGGTCAGAATACGCCGGTGCAAACGGTATTGAAATGTTGCGTGTGATAAGTCATTTGTGAGTCTGTAATGGAAAAAAAAAATATGTGTGGGGGGGGGGGGTGCTTTTAGCGGTCGCTAACAATCGTCAACGGCGGCGAGGGAGTCCGAATGACACCCCTGCTTCAAGTTGGATGCCCGAAGCACCCCTCTTTTGCCATTTGATTGCGACAAGCCTATTCCATCTCAGTCCGATTGACACTCACTCAAATCCTTGACCCTCCACATCCTGTCCACCACCTTTCCCAGCGCCTCCCGTCAGCCAGGTGTAACCGATACGGTCAAAGTCAAATTTGATCATCTTTCATGTCAACAGGAGAAGTCAGTTATAAAACGCGGCTAACGGCCACGTGCAAAACGCTGTGGTGAAGCAGAACGTCAACTACGACCTTTATGAGAAGAAAGTTAAGAAAGAGACCTGCGACGCGGCCTGAATCTACATGGTACTGATAGCCATTGTGTTATTTAGAGCGCGGAAAATACTACTGGACCCTCCGCACCCTGCTCACCACCTTTTCCAGCGACTCCCCTCAGCCAGGCGCTACCGCCCTTAGCCCTTATTTGTATCCTCCATACTTATTTGTCATGTTTTTTTATGATGATACTAGTGCTGCACTAGTATCATGTATTCTACCAGAGACAAATTCCTTGTGTGTTCTACATACTTGTCCAATAATATATATATATATATATATATATATATATATATATATATATATATATATATATATAGATATACAGTAAAGTCTCGTTATATCGATATTCAAGGGAGTCCGAAAAAATATCGATATAACCGGGACTATCGATATATCCGATATCGATATAACGAGACTTTACTGTATATATATATATATATATATATATATATATATATATATAAAGCTATTTTCATAAAACAGCAAAACCCTTCACTGGATTGCCAAGGGGGTGTGATGTTTAATTAACTTCTGAGATCGTTACCTCATAGGTTTTGTTATGCTGATGAGGTGATACCAGAGCAAATTGGGCAATCAGGCCAGTCGTAGACCATAATCAGTCAGGAAAATAGAAGTAATCAGTGTAGCCTCAGGAAATAGTCCTCTGCTCCCACCAACCTGAAGCAGGGACCTACCATAACAGAGGTCTGGCACCGCCACCTTTGGACAGTAGGGATATATAAGTAGGTCCAGAGTTACCAGCAACATTTTAGTTTGCTGACGAAGCCTCTTGGATGAACACCTTCAAAGAAGTACAGATGATGGCTGGAGAAACCTTTGCATTAATGGACCACTCCTGTACGTCTGAGAGCTTACACAGACCTATACTCACTCATCAAACATAACCACCATCTTTCTTACAATCCTCGAGAGGGTCCGATCACACGCCGCTGCGCGAGGTACCCGTAAAAAGTATACATCCTCATGAGAGTCCCTTTTGAATTGCTGCTTGTGGCGCAGTTTCCACTCCCGTTATGGCCTTGCCTCTTCTGGAGTGTAACAGTGTGGCCGGGTGCTAAAAGCTGAGCAGGGCCACTACTTGTGTTTATTGTTTTGTTCACAGCGGCCGAGCCAAAAAGACACTTGAGGACGGACACTTTAGACGAAGAAAGGGCGTCTAATGGCGGTGACAAATAACCAGAGGGATAGTTTGTAAGTATAAAAGTGCCCAGCCATCATTCAAGTATGAAAATAATAAACCAATAAAGACAATTATTGGTGATCTGCCTGGACAATATCTCAAAGAAGCATTTTGAGCCCGTCTGTGATGTGACAGTGGGGCATGATTACGTAATAATGACCGTATTTTCTGGTGTATAAGGCGCACCCAAAAGCCTTGGTGTTTTTCAAAAGATGACCCTGTGCCTTATACGTAGGTGCGCCCGATATGTGAAGTCATATTGAGCCACAACAGGTCTCACAATGACTTTTAGTAGCCACTGACTCCTGTAGAAGAAGTCGTGCATAACCCAAGCCCCTAATGTACTGCGTTATAATGTGGTGTGCCTTATATTTGGAAAACCTTTATATATTTATATATTATATTTGGAAAAAAATATTTGTCATTCATTGAAGGTGCACATTATATGCGGTGCGCCTTATATATGGGAAATGTTTTAAAATACACCATTCGTTGGTGGTGCGCCTTATACACCGGAAAATACGGTAAATATGTTTGACACGTACTTGACACTGTGTGTGAGTACGAAGCGAGTATGTGAATTTGTGCTACTAAAAATGTTGGTTAACGCCATGAGATGCATCTAAAAAATGTATGATTACATTTTGATTTGGCAGGTTTCAGACAATGAAGAATCACTTGAAAGTGGCTCTGGATCTTTATCCATTTGACAGGACCGAGTCATAAGCAGAGACATTTAGTTTGAAAGCACAGTGATACCTGGGCTTACGAACGCTAACAAACTTTTCGCCTTAGGTACATTCAATTTTTGAGAACATAATCTTGGCATACGAACTAGCTTTCGGGAAACACACGGAGCGCCACAATGGCTGGAGGAATAGTTTTCAGCGGAAGAACACCAAACCACACGGCTGAACAGCGCCACTGTGGCTGCCGACCATCAGAATGGTAAATAAAGTGACTTTATTATACGGAACAGTTTATTTCTTTAATAACAATCGAATAGCACATTTATCATACATAAAGGTATATTTTGTGTAGTTTTAAGGCTTATTTAGGAGAAAATTATGCTTTATGGGGACCTGGGAAAGGATTATTCTCATTTTAATGGTTTCCTATGGGGAATTAATGTTTGGAAGACATACTTTTCACCTTACACACACTTTCTGGGAACCAATTAAGTTCGTAAGCTGAAGTATCACTGCATTGTGTAAGGCGCATCGGAGTATAAGGCGCACCCCCAATAAATGGTGTATTTTAAACATTTTCCAAGTACGTATAAGGTGCACCGGACTATAAGGCGCACCTTCAATGAATGAAAAAAAAAATCCCAATATAATATATAAATATGCAAAAGTTTTCCAAATATGAGACATACCACATTGTAAGGCACGACAGTGAAGGCTGGGGGTTATGAATGACTTCTTCTACGGGGGGAAATGGAGTCAGTGGCTTTGATGCGCGCTGAAGTGGTTGCCCATATTTTTGTCTTCTTTGCAGGCTGTTAACAAGAGCTGATCAAGCCTCATTTGTACACGCATCGGCGCCCACACCTGATACTTAAGTGGCAGGGAAAGATGGATGGGACGGGATAGGGGAGATGAAGTACGACCTCCCGCCAATCCATTTATCTTCATCAAGGCTTTGGCCGCAATATTAGGTACGACCAAATACTCTCTTACTGACATTTATGAACGAGTTTAGTATTTTGTGTGTGTTTTTGACATATATATCACCGTATATTAGAAACATCGTTACTTTAAAAAAAAAAAAAACTATCGAGCTATTTAGCTATCCAGCTAGCTATGATAGCTATGTATTTATCTAGCTAGCTAGCTATTATTTTGGTTTGTTTCTAAATGATTTGCAAAATGTTGTCATTGTTCTTTTAATTTCTCTGATCATTAAAGGACAACCGACGTCTCCGGACAAGTTGTGTCCATAATTTGTAAAATGGCTTCAAATGACTTCTACTGAGCGTATTTTACAAAGATTCCACCGCATATAGCTATATTGTACGTTTTAAGACTCACGCTCAATATTCCGGAAGTCTTGTTTTTGAGTTGGTGACGAGTCCTCACGTTACGTCACTGAAGGAACGCCCCTGACCGAAAAAAGGACACATTGTAGCAGTCCTTCCATCACGTCAATGCATTTTGCTGTACTTGTTTGGTCTGAAAACTTCGTGTTGCACCAAAAAGAGGCAGAAGAGGGCGACAAAGCTCCGTAATCAGCCTGTGCAAACAGGCTGATTAATTCCTTACACGGAGCTTTGTCGCCATTTTCTGACTCTTTTTGGTGCAACATTTCCCCACCCCTATTGCCTCAAAATGGCACAGAATAAATTCTTTAATCGATTGCAAACATGTATGCTTTCCTCTTCAGAACTATTTGAATCATATTCATAACTGGATGTGTAACAAAAAAGCATATTCTCCGAATCTGAAGCCATTGTTTTGATTCACAAGCAATGCAAGACGTCTTGGCGTGACGTCATGAACTGGGGGCGGGACTTTCTAAAAATGCCCAATTCGCAGCTCACTTTGTTTGCAGATTTTGGACACTTTAAGTCATTTTTATTGGTGTTTTGCATTTGAATAAAAATATCAGCCTGCGTGTTTTGGGTATTTTAGATGCTACAAAACGTTTTCTTCTTATGTTAGTTAAAAAACAAAAAAGTGACGTCGGTTGTCCTTTAAATAAAATAGGTTGTTTTTCATTTTGTCTGGTCAAATCCTTCATATCTCCAAAATTATCACTTTTCAGGACCCCACCCCCAAAATGTCATCTTATACATTGATTGCATCGTCAAAGAAAGCAAGCCATCTCAACACTTGAGATTTGGGGGGTGACACCCACCTGTGAATTGAGTACAAATCTAGACAAGTGGGGAAAAAAGTACATTTACCTAATTGTGACAGGTGATGGG
Organism: Hippocampus bargibanti; assembly: GCF_051943395.1. Classification (NCBI taxonomy): domain Eukaryota; kingdom Metazoa; phylum Chordata; class Actinopteri; order Syngnathiformes; family Syngnathidae; genus Hippocampus; species Hippocampus bargibanti. The sequence continues at coordinate 12,383,993 of NC_142745.1, forward strand.
TTAGAGTTAAAATGTAAAAAAACAACAACAATATTTTCCCATTATTTTTATTATTATTATTATGAATTTATGTTGCAGTCATTTTATCGCATCTGTTATTTTTTTTTTGTTATAGGTTCAATAATCAACAATAGTTATTAATGAATAGTTATTTTGACGTGTTGGTTTTGCATTCAACATTTCTCTTTCATGTTAACATAGGCTGATATTAACCAATATCAAAAAGTTGCCATTTTTCATTGAATTATCTTTTATTTGTATTTTTATTCATTTGATTACATTTTATTCAGATTATAAATTATATTATATTTTAGATGATCATTATTTACTCTTCATTTTAAAATATTCATTAGATGTTTTTATAACATTTAGAATATTTACATTGAATTACTAACGTCCATATACAGTGAACATGATTTTATTTCAGATTTCTATTGAATTATTAATGTACATATACACTAAACCCGAATCAATATTTTATTTCATTTTCTTTGTGTCTTGTTTTATTTCGAAGCCTTGTTTTTTATGACATTTATTTAGTGTTCATGCTGAAATATTTTTTTAATTAGTGTCGGAATTATTTTTTTCATTTGGTAGCTTTATTTCAAGTATGATTTCATAACACCAAAAGTTATTTTGATTGAATTGAATTTACCTTTCCATTTATTGCGTTGACAGTTTTAGGTCCAAATGCAGTGAAAATGGCTGACTGAAATGTAGATGTACACTGTAAAAGTTTGTCAAAGGTCCCTCACCACCAGGATGAATCCACTCTTGGGGCGCAGACCAGCAGCAGCCAAATGAGTATGTACACTTTGCCTTTGGAGTTTTCGCCGAGAGTCCTCTTGCCCATCGTCGAGTTTGGAGATTGCGCTCTCATGTTTGATCACGACTTGGTGCTCGTCCGACGTCCATTGTTTATGATTAAAAAAGAAAGAACACGCGGGGGAAAAAACTCCTTAAAATAATTGTAAGCGCTGTCGTCAAGTTCCACCAGTGAGTCTCGATGTCCTGTGCTCGTTCGATCAATCCAGTAGAATAGATGCAGGTAGGGGGGCGCGTAATTTAACAGCAGACGATTGGATGCGTAAACGTTATTGGATTATTTTCTAGTTACAATTTGGTCCTGAAAAAAACCATACATGTCGATTTATATTCATGGAACAAATCTGAAGAGGCGCAGACTCCCTGTTCGCACGCACGCTCTCCTCCGGAGCGTCAAACTGGTGTGATGGGATGTGACACACCCACCTTCTCCGCCCCCCTGCGACCACCCAACAATAGAACCGAGTTTACCATCCATCACTTTTTTTTCTGTAATAGTTTGAAAAATACAAGTGGGAAATCATTTGGGCTAATTTTAGTTTAACCTCATCTCGATCTATCTGTATGCATTATAAATGGAGTGGGGAAAAAAATCTATCTACAGTGTCTAGCTATCTCGCTAGCAGTCTCGCGAGCTATCTCGCTAGCTGTCTCGCTATCTCGCTAGCTGTCTCGTTAGTTATCTCGCCAGCTATCTCGCCATTTATCTATGTATCTATGGCAGTGTTTTTCAACCTTTTTTGAACCAGGGCAGCTTTTTTACATTGGATTTTTTTTGCTGCACACCATGAACCATCTCGCAGGAAAGATGCAATCAGTGATGTAGAATATTAAATTACCCTCCCAGTCTTTTCAGCACGGACACAGGACAATGACATAATATTGGCAGAAAATGATTAATAAATGTTTGTAAATTTTTAAATTTGAAAAAGTGGTATTGGATACTTTCTCATGGCACACCTGGCGATCTCTCACGGGACACCACTGTGCCTCGGCATAGTGGTTGAAAATCACTGATCTATGCAAACAACTTGTCACATTTTAAAATTAAAACAGTATCGGAATTGATAACAGATTTTTTTAAGTAGATAGCTTTACAACATTCATGTAAATGAAATAATCAACATAAAATCAAAATGGTGTCAAATGAAAAATTAGTATGACGCAGTGGATTAATTACTCAGTTTTATATTAATTAAATATGAGACTCTTTAATAACTAATACATTATTAAATAATAATAGTGTATAAAAAATGAAGTTTCCCATTTGTGTCATCCTTTATTTGTCACCGAGCGCATTTATGTCACTGACGTGACGTCAGCGCTACTTCATACCACCGGCCAGCTGCGCTCTTCCAGGGGGCTCCCAGAGTCGGGCGGGGGGTCCGCATCTCCTATTCTGGGCCGCTCTCATGGCCCTGAGCTATATTTGGGGGCCAGCAGGAGACCCGTCGGATGTTGAGAATGTCAGACAGGGGCGCGGGGCGGAGGGGGGGGTCCAGTAATTAACCCTCCTCCACCCCCACTCTCAGCCCTTCCCTCCCTTGAACTCACCGCATTGCGATCGCGTATCTTCATTGTCAGACAATGTGAAAAGTCATAAAGCAAAATGACGAGAGCAGTGGTTTTATAGCAGTGCCTTCCATGAACACAGCGGGTATAAAACACCGGTATTTACACACCCCTATTGAAATGCTAAGGTTTTATGATAAAAAAAATATACTTCATCTTTGTAATTCAATAAAATGAAATATATTTAAAAGGGGAAATAAACAACTGATAATATTACTCCAGTCATATTAAATTGAAGTAAGTGGAATGATGTTCTAGTAGGCTTTTCCTGACGCTTGAAGGACAGAGCACCAACACACGTGATGCATGCGTTGGTGTGTTTTGAACTATTTATTTACACAAAAAAGTATTACGTTTCTGTGGTTAACCTCTGCCATGACTATCTTTCGCATTTTCCGGTGTATATGGCAAACCTGAGTATGTCTGGCAACCGGTTCAGTGTCCCCTTCTAGTGCCTGAAGATGACTGGGATAGGTTACAGCATCCCCCGCAACCCTAGTTAAAATAACAAATAAAATAACATTCATCAATGAATGAAAAAAAAAAGTTATCAAAAAATGGATCAGACTTCAAAAACGTCCCAGTGATTAAATGCAATACTGACTCCTAGAGGACATTCTATAAAAGTGCAGCTAAAATGTACTGAAGCGCTCATGATCATATGATAATAATAATACATTTCATTTATAAGCGACTTTCAAAACTCTCATGGTCACATTATAGGATAAGTTTTTCTGCGGGTAAGCAGCGGCAGCCACACGCGCCAGCGTTCACTCAACCCGGAAGTAACTCAAATAGATAGAAAGCTAGCTAGCTAGCCAATCGATAGCCAACAGATACATAGCTAGATAGCCAGCCAGCTAGATAGTGAATAGCTAGCGAGCCAGATAGCTGGCTAGTAAACTAGCTAATAGATAGCATATAGCTAGCATACGATATACATATACAGTATATTCTTATTTATGGCTGTATTTGTGGATATTTATAACATATACTAAGCATATTAAGTAATTTGTTTTAATGCTTATACTTTATAGTTATATTCCTACACTTTATAGGGTATTTACGCTGCTGTAAATTGATGATTTCTCCTTTGCGAGACAAATAAAATACGTATTGATTTCTATAGCGCTTTAACAACAGCTGAAGCTGGAACAAAGCGCTTAACATGGACAACTATGCTATAAAGGAAAAATAAAACAGTCACAAAGACAGTAGAAAACACCTAGGAGTGAAACTAAGATCAAGTCTGACTCATGCCGAGTCAAATGCTAAAGACAAATACATTTTTAAGACAACTTATCTTATTTTCCAAATTGTGATACCAGATTGGTCTCGCTAAACTCGGCTAACGAACGCTTTAGCTAACGAACTTTTCACCTTACGAACATTAAATTCGCGAGAATATAATCGTACTAAAAACTACAAACTAGTTTTCGGCGGACGAACCAAACCACACAGCGCCACTGGCTGGCGGACTAGTTTTCCACACCCCCTCTGTTTGACTGCAGACATGGTTTGTTATCGCGTGGAGTCCTTTTGCTATTATGGGACCGAAAAAGACCCCACCAGAGGCTAGTGTTAAGCCTAAAAAGACATTTTAAAAAATTACGGTCGAACAGAAGGAGATCATCAAAAACCACGAACGAGGTGTGCGTTTATGTTATTTAGCGTCCCAGTACCAGTATGCTAAGTCGACCATTGCTACGTGTGGCTAAGAGTGTTTCCGTGTTGTCTAAGCAACGGTCTCAGGCAATAAAAGAGGTTGAAAAACATCTGTTGATTTGGATTAACGAAGAGCAGCTAGCAGGGGACAGTGAGTGAGGGTATTATCGCCAAGAAAGCTATCATCACAAGGTAACTACATCAATGACCATCACAAAGGTAAATAAAACGACTTTATTATACAGTGCAGTTTATTTCTTTAATTACAATACAATAGCATTTATTATACATAAAATATATTTGTGTAGTTTTAAGGTTTGTTTAGTAGAAAATCATGTTTTGTGGGGACCTGGGAACAGATTATTCTCATTTTTAATGATTTCTTATGGGAAATAAATGTTTGGTAGACGAACCTTTGGCCTGACACACACTTTCTGGGAACCAATTAAATTCATAAACTCAGGTATCACTGTATTTCATTTATGAAAGATTGTATATGTTGACCACAGTTGAAAATCATACATCAATGTTGCGTTTCATTTATTAATAAATCTTCCAGCACATACAGAAAAAGGAATGTTATACAGTGCAATGAGTGCACGGAAATAAAAACTCGGCTGTAATATTAATCTCTTCAAAGTACATACAGTACATAAATGTACCGTGCTCATAACCAATATAATAATGTGATCATCATAATATATACAGTAAAGTTATTCTATAAAACTAGATTTCTATCATGTTGTAGGAAAGGAACCTTCATAAAAGTTAACTGTACTGTTTAATAAGAATAATAGCAATGTTTAAAAACTGCATATAAAGTGTAGGAGTACAAATACATCATGACAGCCATTCATCAAACATATAATACAAATATTTATGGTTCACTCTTTAAATTTAAATTCAATTGGTCCTGTTTTTGTCTGTGCAACTTGACCCTCGGTTGTTTCTTAAAAACTAGCACTTATACGTCGTGGCTGAGAGGACCCTTACTCGGCTGGATGGATGCATTGCACGAGGAGTCCGCGATGAGAAGAAAGGAGCGTCAGCGCAGAGCGCCGATGCATAAGTGTCAGTCGTCGCTTGGAATTGAAGCGGATTTACGTGGGACAGGAGATATGAGACGATCTCTTTTTGTCAATGGATGCTACAGCTTCGTGTTTGCTTTCTGAGAGCCTACACAGACGTTTCAAAACATAGCTTGTAGCAGACGTGCACATTCCACCATGACATCCCAGATCCACTGGTGAAAATGAGGCTTTCATCCCCTCATATTTCTATTCAACCGTAATAAATAAAACTAAAAAAATCATGTGTATAGCAATCTGTCTGTTAATTAGACGATAGAACCACATCCAGTTCTTTGACGCCATCTTGGGCGGAAGTGAGGCCGCAGCTTCCCGAGAGGGAGGCGTCCTTAAAATGGCCGCCCGACCTCGGGATTGCGGCCGGCGAAGGCGGTCCTTGAGCCAAGCCGGGTTTCTTGGGCGGGATGGGCGGAGGGTTTCCCCTGTCCCCCCTTTGGATTGTGGGTGAGCGGACTCCCTGACACGGGGCCGCCGCCCGGGTCGCAGCGGGTGACAAGGGCGCAGCCAAGCAGCGGTAGTCGGTCCCGAAAGGCGAGTGATTGGCAGTGGAGAGTTTGGGTGCCTGCTGCGCGCTGGTGAAGCGGGATAGGACTTGGGTGACAGTGCTGCGGGCCATCTGCTTGGTGGACTCCGCCGTAGGGGGAGGAGAAGGGGCAGGGTGGGTGCCGGCGGCGTCTGGCTGGGCTGGTTCGGGGTCAGTTGGGGCTGCTTGGAACTTGTGGCGGGCGGCGTGGAATCGCTGGTTGATTCCAGCCTGGTATGAAGACCTGCCACCCGCCGGAGCGTTGGAACGTTTAGTTAGGACGGGTGAAATGCACTTGGAGGAACTTAGCGTCTGTTGACCCGGAGGATTCCCATTTGGGGGTTCGCTGCTAGGGGGATCGTCAGCCTCCGTGGTTAAACGGTGCCCGTTCACATTTGTCTCTACGGTTCCTTGATGATCTTCATTCTGGTTATGTTCCACTTTTGCTTCTGCCGCTTTCTTTGGTAAAGGAACCTTAGTGGCCCACTGCTCACCGTCCTCTTGAACGTCTTCCTCGGCACTGACATCTTTCAACTTCCTCTGAAGCTCCTCCACCTCCAAACAGACAAAAAAACATGTTTAACTCATTCAATGACAGATGTGCAAAAATGTGTCCGCTCCAGTGCCAGGGTTTTTGTCATTCACTTGAATTCCAGGACCTACTGACTGACTGAATACTGACTTTTAGGACGACATAAACATTCAATACAGCATTGGATTATCTTATTTTTTTAATCAGAAAAAAAGTTAATTCCTAAATGATATGACTGTGGAGTTATATGAGGTTGATATGAGGGCGGCTGTCCAAAATACAATACAATACAATGCATACATATTGGTTTATATAGCGCTTTAACAACAGCTGAAGCTGGAACAAAGCGCTAACGTAGAAAAAAGGGAAATGCTGCCCCCTTTTGGAAGGGAAAAACATTGCGGTCTCACCAGCGCTTTATCGGCAGCGTAAGAAACCTTAGACTCTCTTCTCTCATCAGAAAAACAAGTTAATTCCTAAATTATAGGGGTCTGGAGTTATCTGAGCTTGAAATGAGGGTGGCTGTTCAGAATACAATGCAATATTGGTTTTAATAGCGCTTTTACAACAGCTGAAGCTGGAACAAAGCGCTAACATGGAAAAATGGAAATGCTGCCCCCTTGTGGAAGGGAAAAACATATTTCCAGAGGTCTGGCCAGCGCTTTATCGGTGGCGTAACAAACCTGAGACTCTCTTTTTTCATCAGAAAAAAAGTTAATTCCTAATTTTACTCTGGACTTATCTGAGCTTGAAATAGGGGTGGCTGTGCAATAGGTAAAAGCTTCCAGCTTGTGGAAGGTCTGACCAGTGCTTTATCAGCACCCCCCCCCCCCCCCATTAAGAAAAAAAAAACCAAAGCCCGAAAAAAAATTCAGGAATGGCGCTCCAGGTCATATTTTCAATTCCTGAATAAATTCGTGAATGCCAGTGAATGAGTTAAACCAAAAAGCAGAAAGGAAAATAAGAATATTTATTATTTGAACTAGGCAGGAATGATTGTGAAAAATAATTCTTTCATCAGGAAAAAATGAGTTAATTCCTGAATTATAAGGGTCTGGAGTTATATGACCTTGAAATAAGGATGGCTGTCGAAAATACAATGCAAATATTGGTTTAGATAGCGCTTGAACAACCGCGTCAAATTTTCAATTCCCGAATAAATTCAGGAATGGCAGTGAATGAATTAAATGGGGCTGAAATAATTAGAAAGAAAATATCTGACTGCAATTTTTTTTGTTTCAATTTATTTTTTCCCCCAAAACAAAAGCATGAATAAACCAAGTGTAAAACAAACACGATCCTATTTCAAATACAGAAGGCAGGAGAGAATTATTAAATTGTGGTATTCCATGGGACAATTTCAAATTGAAAATGAAATGAAATTTCACAAGTTTATTTTGCTTTCACGGGCCAAATAAAATGATGTGGCGGGCCAGATTTGACTTTGACACCTGTGATGAAGGCAGTACGGAATTATTAAATTGTGGTATACATGGGATACATTCAAATTTTGGTTCGGACTTTAGCAAGCATCATGGAATTTCACAAATTTGATTTGCTCTGGCGGGCCGAATAAAATCATGTGGCCGGCCAGATTTGGCTCCCGGGCCATGACTTTGACACCAGTGCAGTACATCAATGTTTAGCTTGTATTAGTATTTGAAAGAAATGTAATAGTGCGAGAAATATCGATGTACTACGTGAGCGCGGCCCACCTGCTGCTGCAGTCTGGCGCAATGCGCTTCCTCCTTCTTGAGGCGCGAGCGTAGCTGCTCTCGCTCTGTGTCAAACTCGGCCAACTGTTCTTCCACCCTGGCCTCCATCCTCAGCGCTCGCCTCCTTTCCTCTTCCAGTTCCTCCTTTAGCGCCTGGCAGGCCTCACGCTCCTGAGAGATAATCATAAAAATTGAAATGTGACATTGAGAAGATGAATGAAAGAAGAACCCAACTGATTGAGATGTTTTTTTTAAATAGGCTGATGCCATTTTTCCGATATTTGGCAGGCAAAAAAAATCTGAAAACATATACTCTATATTTTTGTCCCTATTATATTTACAACACCAAGCAAGGAATTGAAGTGCAAGCAAAACATTTGATAGTTTTCCAATACAGGTAACATCCGACTTACGACCGAGTTCCGTTCCGACCAAACGGTCGTAAGTCAAAACGGTTGTAAGTCGAAATGTATTCAAAATGTTGAATAGAGACTCGGAGGCTAAATGACTCGCAAACTCCCCCCTCTGGTGCCATCACACGTTCAATTGCTGTTCAAGACTGAGATGCTGGCTGGCTGGCCAAAATTGTCGTACGCGTTGCCGGCCTGCTAGCGCGTCGTGGTGCCAATAAGATTTTGAGTTAGCCACCCAAGGCCTGCTGGAAGGCGTTGGCAACATCAGCGTCTCAGCAAATTATGATCGGCTCGTCACTAGCCAATCATAGTACAGTGGGACCTTGGCATACGAACTTAATTGGTTCCCAGACAGAGCGTGTAAGGCGAAAAAATTAATTTCCCATAGGAAACCATTAAAATGAGAATAATGCGTTCCCAGGTCCACATAAAACATAATTTTCTACTTTCTAATTTTCTAAGCCTTAAAACTACCCAAAATATACCTTATTTTATGTATAATAAATGTGCTATAGTATTATGATTAAAGAAATAAACTGTACTGTACAATAAAGTCATTTTATTTACCTTTGTGATGGTCGTTAATGGCTTGATGTGTCCGGTTTCATCGGCATTTCACACTTGATGAGGAACGGAGCCTTCTTCTTTCACCATCTTGAGGAATGATCCTTTTGGTGCTTTCTCTGTGATAATTATATCTAGTTCTTCATCAATTGCGATCTCTTTAGCTGGGTTGATAGCTTTTTGCATCAAGTGTACAGATGACTTGTTTTATTTTAATCTTCCAGTCTACACTCTGCTTTTGAATTATCAAAGTTGAAACAAGTCTAAATTTCACTGTTTTCTATCCATTTTCTAACCCTTTTTATGTTTTTTCTTTTATTTTTCACTTTTGTTTTTTGGGTTAAAACTGTCATCTCCCTTTCGTGTATGTGTGTGTGTGTGTGTGTGTGTGTGTGTTTTCTCTCACTCTCTCTGTCTGCCTGTCTCTTTAATGTTTAACCCCCCCACGCCCACTGCTGAGTTCTTGACCAATCACGTGGCTTTAATCGAAGACGCCATTTTGTTTTTTGGAGAACGGCCTCACTCTCTGTCTGTAACCTCATCCCCCACTGCTGCGTTCATGTGGCTTTAACTGAAGACTGGGTGCGGGGAATAGAGAAATCAATGCAGTCGGCTGCCATTTTGTCGTTAGAAGAACGGGCTCGTTCGCGAACGACACATCACTCATTGTGGCAGCTCCGTCCATGTGTATCCCGAAAAATAGTTCGTATGCCAAGGTAAAATTTTCATAAATGTAACGTTCGTAAACTGAAAAGTTCGTAAGCCGAAAAGTTCGTAAGCCAAGGTCTCACTGTATCACTAGTCGCTAGTGATAAGCGCATACTGGCCCGGTAGCACACTGTATCGGTAGAGAGCTGTGTAAGTGAATATATTGTGTTGATTTAATAGCAGTTTTGTCAACCCACAATGGCTGAAGGAGGAGAAGAAATGGATTTGGTTGGAGATTTACTGTTAAAGCCAATTTCAAGACATACTTTTGAAGAATAGATGGATATCATAAAGAAAGGTCGGTCTGTTATTTCCTGGCTAATTGTAGCCTCTAGTGGACTTGTAGTAAATTACACCCCACTTTTTTCAGTCTGTATTGATTGAGACATAACACTACTGAAGGCCTAGCGATGAAATCCAACGGTCCGCCATTGGATCTTTCCCAGAATGAATGACAGCCACTAAAATCAGCCAATCAATGGATGGCTCAATTGGGCCTGACAGCGAATATAAAAAAATGGTGTCTACCTTGTCCAGCTTTCGTCCGGCCTCGGTGAGACGATGGCCCTCCTCCAGGGCTCTGGCGCTGGCCCACTTGCACTCTTTGGCCAAAGCGCAGGAGAGCTGCTTGTGTTGCGCTCGCTCCTCGTCCAATTGATCCGTAACGCGTCGCTGTTCTTTTTCCAAACGTCGCACTTGGCCACGCTCAAATTCCAGCTGCAGGGAGAGAAGAGTTACCCACACGTCCTTTCCAGTGCCAGGGTTTTTGTCATTGTCACTCGAATTTCAGCACCCACAGAATATTAAGTTTTAAGACTACATCAACATTCAATCCAATGGAAGAAATCTTAGACTTCCCTCTATCATCAGAAGTTAATTCCTAAGTTATATAGGTCTGGAGTTATCTAAGCTTGAAATGGGGGCGGCTGTACATAAACCGCTATTTTTGAAATTATGAAAATATCAATTATGAATGAAGGAATGTCAGAAGTCGGTCTGGTTGTCAATTACTTATTGCGTCTGCCTCACAGTGATCCCGGCTCCTGGTGATTCCTGTGTGGAAGTTTGGATGTGCGGGTTTTCTCCGGGTACTTCCCCCCCCCCCCACATGCCAAAAACATCAAAGTTAATGGAACATTCAAAATTTTCCCAATGTGTGGGTATGAGCATCGATGATTGTTTGTCTATGTGTGCCCTGCGATTGGCTGTCAACCTGTTCAGGGTGTCCCCTGCCTACTGCCCAAAGACAGCTGGGATGGACTCCAGAGTATGTGCGCCTCTTGTGTGTATAATCTGACTGGAAATGCGATGGATGGATGAACATTTTTATGAAGATATTCAAAATATGGGGGAACAATGCTGCCACTGTGTCTTTATTGAAGAGAGAGACAATGTCCATCGAATGGCATGTGAAACATCTCACTTGTTGTTGTAAACGCTCCCGCTCCTTCTCTAGAATGTAGGTGACATCGTCACCCTCAGCGGTGTCTTCAGCGTGTTTCCTCTTCTCTTCCTCCAGGTCCATGATCACCTTAAAAAAAGAGGAGACTCATTCACTGCCAGACGTGCAAAAATGTGTCTACACCAGTGCCAGGGTTGTTGTCATCGTCACTTGAATTCCAGGACCCAAAGAATATTGAGTTTTAGGACTAAATAAACATTCAATGCAGTGTAAAAAAACTTAGACTCTCTTCTTTCATCAGAAAAAAAGTGGCGTTAATTCCTAAATTATATGGGTCTGGAGTTATCCGAGGTTGAAATGGGGCCGGCTGTCCATAATACAATACAATACATATATATTGGTTTATATAGCACTTTAACAACAGCTGAAGCTGGAACAAAGCGCTAACAAGGAAAAAAGGGAAATGCGGGGAAAAAAGAGGAATGGCGCTCTACGTCATATTTTCAATTCCCGAATAAATTCGGGGATGGCAGTGAATGAGTTAAACTAAAAAGCAGAAAGGAAAATAAAAATATTTATTATTTAAAATAGGGAGGAATGATTGTGAAAAATAATTCTTTCATCAGAAAAAAGAGTTAATTCCTAAATGATATGGGTCTGGAGTTATACAAGCTTGAAATGAGGGCGGCTGACTAAAATACAATGCAAATATTGGTTTATATAGCACTTTGAAAACAGCAGAAGCTGGAACAAAGTGCTAACATGGAAAAAAGAAAAATACTGCCCCCTTGCGGAATGGAAAAAAAGCCAGAGGTCTGGCCAGCGCCTTATCCGCACCCAAGCAAAAACCAAAAACAAAAAAAATACAATGTAAAAAATTCGGGAATGGCGTTCTACGTCATCTTTTCAATTCCCGAATAAATTAGTGAATGTCAGCGAATGAGTTAAGTGTTCATAAAGACAAACCAACCGTTCTGTGCCTGCTTTCCGCTGCCGCTAGCTGGGCCAGCATCTTCTCCTGCATCCTCCTACAGTGGCTCACCACCAGCTTGAGCACCACCAGCGGATTGAAGGTCGCCGGGTGGTCCTTTCCCCTAGGTGACCCCACGACCTCGCCGTCTCTCTGCAGAGCCAGGAACGGATCGCTGAGGTCGTAGCGGCCGTAGCGCTCTTGCACAAAGAACTCCTTGCGTTGAGCCTGATGACACAAGAGGTCACGATGAAGTATTTGTGGTTAGCTGTACAGCAGCGTGACACGTGGCCAGGGCCCTTTTTTCCGGGCCCGGAGCCAGAGGATATGTCTTAAAGCAGGTGGGGGCAGAGTCAAGATGCTTCGTGGCGTGAAAAAGGAAAGGACAAGCGCATCTGGGAGGGGGGAAGGTTCGACAAAAGAGGATCAAGAGATTAGAAACGCCGTCCATTTTGGGTGAGTGACGATAAAGCGTCTGATGACAGATAGCCGAATGATTAGATAAGTGGAGAGCGTCGTCAGGTTAGGCATCTCGCTGGTGCTGACTCACGTCATGTGAAGAATGAGGCAGGAAGGCTAAATAAGTTAAAATACTTTCACAGTACATAAGAAAGGCCCCTCGAAACAAAGCAGATATTTAACGACACACAATTAGTTTTTTAAACGTGGACTTCCTGTTTAACTCATTCACTGCCATTCATGAATTTATTCGGGAATTGAAAATATGACATAGAGCGCCATTCCCAAATTCGTTCAGTTTTGTTTCTTTCTTGCTTGGATGCCGATAAAGCGCTGGTCAGACCTCTGGCAAGGTTTTTTTTCCTTCCACGAGCTGGAAGCATTTACCTTTTGTCCAGCCGCCCCCCATTTCAAGGTCAGATAACTCCAGACCCATATAATTTAGGAATTAACTTTTTTAATAATAATAATAATAATAATAATAATAATAATAAATTTAATTTATAAGCACCTTTCAAAGCACCCAAGTACACTTTGCAATTAAAAGAACATGAAACGTCATGGTTTTACTCCCTGGTGCTTTCTACTATCTTTGTGACTGCATATGATAGCTGTCCATGTTCAGCACTTTGTTACAACTTCAGCTGTTGTTAAAGCGCTATATAAATCTTTTTGTATTGTATTGTCCAGTGAACCCAAAGTCCTTATTTGTTGTTGTTTTTTTTCATGATTTAGAATCAGAATCAGAATCAGAATACCTTTATTCGTCCCGCAATGAGGAAATTTTCAGTCCACAGCAGCAATTGAAGAGGGATGGGGTTGGGGTGGGAGTGAAAGGATAGAAAACAAGATATTCTAAGCATAACAAAATAAAAATGTCAACTGTATACTGTGCAAATGTAGATGTGCAAAAACCGTTCTATAAACAAGACTGTACATGACTGTGCAGAATCAAGAAATGCATTTAGATATACAGTAAAGTCTCGTTATATCGATATCGGATATATCGATAGTCCCGGTTATATCGATACTATTTCTATGCACGCACGGTGAAAATTACATGTGAACTGGGTCGGATATATCGATAGTCCCGGTTATATCGATATTTTTTCGGACTCCCTTGAATATCGATATAACGAGACTTTACTGTATTGCAACAACCCATATTTACAAGTGTCCAGTTTTTTTTTTTTTAAGAGGAAACATACACCCCCCATCCATTATTTGCTCACAAAATTGCAGTTTCACTGTTTTTTTGTAGTATTGTTTCAGTTTCAAGGAAACCATTTGAAGTGAATTGAGCAATTCACTTTGACAAAAGCAGCTCTTTGCTGCCATTTTGTGGCGTTAATGGGTAACTACTTGTTGATTTTCACTATTTGCGGCAGGCAATGCTTGGTGCCTAATAAATAATGCGGTAACTTTCTCAAACGAAGCCATGATGTCATTAAGAGTCTTGGGGTATTGAAAGGAAGGACTTTATTTGTTTTTTTTGTGTGTATGTGTGTGTGTGATGTTGTCACAGGAACCCTGCGTGATTCCATTGTGAAGAATCACGCAGGACCAACGAGGAAGTGCATTTTTCTTTCTTTCAATTAGTCGGGGAGGTCTCATTGGAAAAAATAGGGGACTGAATTAGTATTTTTGTTTTTGTTCTGTTTTTCTGCAAAGGCGGCCTACGTCTCATTCTGGTTCCTGTCAGTGTGCTTATGTGTCACTTTAGCAAAGATCTTAGATCAGATTTTCCATTCTGGGTGGTTGTGTTACACAAGGACACACTTAGTCAGTCCCGGCATTCATCACTGCGGCAGTGGCGGCTTTGGACTGGGAAGAAAAAAAAAGTGACAAAATCTGTGCTTAGTCTGCACTCATGTTCCATTAATCTGCTCAATTAGAACTCAAATGGCTGCTTGAGAACAAAAAGATCGTGATTTTGAAAAATGGTTTGCAAAACATCATGTGGATAAAGTGATTTAAACGTTGATATTAACAACTGTGGTAATCTTGTGCCTGGTATCGATATATTTTCCGTATATTATCTTATTTTATTTTGTTAAAGAGTGAACGCAGCTGACGTGTTCTGTGCACCCGCTCTTAGAATATCACCCCACTATGTCATAACTTTTTTCAATGGGCAGTTTTGTCGTCATTTATCACAGGATCACTCGTAGCAATAGCTGACGTGTGAAATTTCATATGCGTGTTTGGGATTTTGTACAAATGAGTCCAATATTCCCTCTCGGTGGCTACTGCAGATCTGTGGGCCAAACACAAGTGTTGCCAAGAGAGAAAAAAAAAACACCCAACAACTTCCCTTTCAACGGCGAGCAGCTGTAAGAGTGAACCATGAAAAGAGGAAAGGAAAATTCAGTCGTTTCACAAATCCTTGAATAGTTGTGAGATATTCAAGATGGCAACCCCTCTTCCATTAAATATTTTCACTGAATCCAGGATGCTTTACTGTTTCATTTTCAAAGCGAGAGAACCGCTCAAAGAAGCATTTGTGACTGTGGTGATGTGTCGATGAAATTTCTACGCAAAAGTACCGTGTTTTCCGGTGTATGAGGGGCACCGGAGTATAAGGCGCACCTACAATGAATGAAAAAAAAGTTTCCAAAATATAAGGCACACCAAAATATAAGGTGGTACAGCAGAGGCTGGGGTTACGCAATACTTTATTTACTGTGGGAAATGGAGTCAGTGACTGCTGACAGTCATTGGGAGACCTGTTGTGGCTCAATATCACTTCACATATAAGGCACACCTGTGTATAAGGTGCAGGGTCGTCTTTTGAAAAAAAAATCAAGTGCGCTTTATACACAGGAAAATGCGGTACTTTTTTGACTTTGTGGGATACAAGAATGTGTGCTGATTCTCTCTTGATAATCATCCCTGTGAGTGCAAAGTCTTCATGGCACTTGAGTCGAGGAAAAAGGGGCAGGAAGTTTTGATTTCACTTCCGTTTATATATATATATATATATATATATATATATATATATATATATATATATATATATATATATATATATATATATATATATCTCTGGATGAACGCGAATTCTAGAGATGGAAAATCTGAATTATGGGGAGGACATGGTGAAAAAAAATCTATATATAATGTTTGATAACATCTGCACATGACTGTACCTTTACTTGAGCAACTGCTTGAATAATTGAGTACAGTGATAGCTCAGCTCACAAACTTAATTGGTTCCCAGAAAGTGTATGCAAGGCGAAAAGTTCGTCTGCCAAACATTTATTTCCCATAAGAAACCATTCAAAATTAGAATAATCCGTTCCCAGGTCGTCATAAAACATAATTTTCCACTAAATAAGCCTTAAAACTACACAAAATATACCTTATTTTGTTATAATAAATGTCATATTGTATTGTAATTAAAGAAATAAACTGTACAGTATAATAAAGTCATTTTATTTACCTTTGTGATGGTCGTTGATATAGTTGCCTCTTGATGATATCCGAGTGAAGTTGCCATGCTTTCGGCGATAATACCCTTACTCACAATGTCCCTTGCAAGCTGCTTTTCGTTAATTCGTTAAACAGAAGTTTTTCGACCTCTTCTATTGCCTGAGACCGTTGCTTAGAGAACACAGAAACACCCTTAGCCACACGTAGCAATGGTCGACTTAGCGTACGGGTACTGGGAAGCTAATTCACACAAACGCACACCTTGTTCGTGTTTTTCGATGATCTTCTTCTGCTTGACCGTAATTTTCTTTTGTTCTTTTTTTAACACTAGCCTGTGGTGGGGTCTTTTTCGGTCCCATAATAGCAAAAGTACTCCACTCGATAGCAAACCACGTCTGCACTCAAAGCGGGTGTGGAAAACTAGTCCGCCAGCCACCGTGGCGCTGTGTGGTTTGGTTTGTCCGCCGAAAACTAGTTCGTGTGCCAAGATTATATTCTCGCGAATTTAATGTTCGTAAGGCAAAAGGTTCGTAAGCTAAAGCGTTCGTAAACTGAGGTATGACTGTATTCTAGAACTACGTGACTGGAATTCTATAATTCTAAAATAACAGTACTCTTACTTGAGTATAATTTTTAGATAGCCTCGCCACGTTGATATAAAATACCTCAGCAATGACCAATTTTTAATTTGCCAAAGTGAAGTAACGATTTAATCCACAAAATAGTCATAACATACCAATAAATACTTGTATGACTTTATCACCACTCAAATATCCCCTGATATACAGTAGTCTGGGGTCCAGGTTACATTCCATTGCCAAATGGCTGCTGTACAACATAGAACAGCCATATTTTTAATATTATTAAAAATCACTGGGCTGATGTCTTTAGCAGAGGTTGAAACTTGGTTTCAGTAGAACTCCAAGTCCATGCTCGTGAGTCATTCAGCGAGCTAAATGGTGACTACTTTTCCCCTCAAGAGTGCGTTTTTTAAAGGACAACCGACACCTCCGGACTAGTTTTGTCCATAACTTGTAAAATCACTTCAAATGACTTTTACTGAGCGTATTTTCCTAAGATTCCACCACATATAGCTATATTTTACGTTTTAAGACTTGCGCTGAATATTCAGGAAGTCGTTTTTGAGTTGATGACGATGCTTGACGTGACGTCACGTCTGGAACGCCCCTGACCGAGAAAGCGACACACAATGCATTTTGGGTACTTTGTTTGGTCTGAAAACTTCGCGTTGATCCGTGTTGATGGCGAAATTAGAAGGAAAAACACATAAATAACGCAATGATGAATCGTTGTGTGTCACATCAACACTATCAATTGCGGTAACACCATAAAAGTGGACACAAATTCTCAGCAGACAAATCAGCCCATTTCCAACAGAGCTTGTGCACTATCCTGTACATTTTCTGGGAGCTACATTGGAGTCCAGACGGCTCGAATTGATACGGAAGGACTTCTTTAATCGATTGTAAACATTGATGCTTTCCTCTTCAGAACTTTTTGAATCATATTCATAACTGGATGAATAACTAGAAAGCATCTTCTCCGAAGCTGAACTCTCTGAAGCCATTGTTTTGTGCCTGGATTATCCTGGCGTGACGTCACGAACAAGGGGGCGGGACCTTCTGAAACTCGCCATTTCCGAGGTCATTTTGAATCAGTTTTGGGCCACTTTAAGTCATTTTTATTGATGTTTGGCATTTGACTAAAAATATCCGCCTGCGTGTTTTGGGTATTTTAGATGCTATAAAACGTTTTCTGATGTCAGTTAGGAAACAAAAAAATGATGTCGGTTGTCCTTTAAGAATGAAAGAGACCCTGTGGACAGTCAACAATGCCACAGTGATGGCAGCCCCCCAGGCCGGGCTTGAATGGGTTAACAGTTTCACTGATGTTTATTTGCTCTACTTGGAGTCACCGGACACCCGTCGCGCTGGCTCTCTTCTTGCCTTAGATGGCCATGTCCCGGGAGGGAGGGCAGGAATGCGGACTGGAGGTCTAGACACAACACTCTTTGGAGTGCTTCAAACACTTTCGCAGAGCACGATGGATTAGAATAAACGTTTCCGCAGAGGTGTGGGCGCTATTTGGCGGAATTTCCATTGCGCTTCCTCAATTTCACTTTTTTTTATTAGGTAACAAAAACCTCTTAAATACACATGCGTGTGAACCACCTCAGCATAGGACTGTGGGAAATAACCCGGGGATCCGTTAATTGAAACACAGCATTAATCCCACTCAAGTAAAACACAGCGAGGTCTGCGTTGGCCACTATGGGTCAAAAATCATCCATTTGCCCACTAAATCTCATAAGAAGCTTGATTTTGTTATGAGACAAGATCTTAAAGGATGCACGCACACACGGGTTGGATCAGACAGGCTTCTCAATGCAAAAGGGGAACAACAGGAAATGGGAGCACTTTATGTAGCTACTTAGCCTAATTGTTTTGGCACAGGATCAGTAACCCGGACAAGAGTGTTAAACTTATTGAAACAGGCATTCAGTCTTTGAAATAGGCTAATAAAAAAGCACTCTGACTCAACTTCAACTAGCAACCAGAGAAAGTCAAATAATTTTGTCTCTTCTGTCCACTGAAAAGCATGTCCCATCTTGTGACTTCGTTTTTTTTTTTTTTTATTGGATTTACCTTCTAGTCTCGCTGTGGGGCAATTTTTTTTTTTTTTTTTTTTTTTTTTGGGGGGGGGGGGGGGGTCTGCATTTTGAATGCTTATTATGTATATAATTATTATTTTAAATAAATCGGGTGATTAACACATTCACTCGGGAATGGCACTCTATGTCATATTTTCAATTCCCGAATAAATTCGGGGATGGGAGTGAATGAGTTAAAATAAAAAGCAGATACGTCTGTGTAAGCTCTCAGTCGTACAGGAGTGGCCCATCGATGAAAGGGTTTCTTCGGCCGTCATCTGTACTTCTTTGAAGGTGTCGGACGTTTCGCTTCTTATCCAAGAAAGTCTTACTGGAAGTTTAGGCTCTCTATATATATCCCTATTGTCCAGACATGGCAGTGCCGGACTCTGCTATGATAGGTCCCTGCTCTCAGGTTGGGGGGAGCAGAGGACTACTCCCTGCAACTCCACTGATTGTTCCTATTGTTCTGACGAACGACTGGCCTGATTGCCCCACTTCGACCTCATTAGTATTACTAATCCTATGTTGCCTAAGCAGGCTATTGTATGAACGATCCAAATTGAAGCTCACTACACCAAACCGGTTTAATGAAGGATTGGTTGTTTTATGAAAATCTTTCTTTTACTCCCCTTTTCAAACCATTTATGTTCTTTCGCTAAAATTTTAACCTCATTGTCATCAAATGAGTGTTTGCTAGCTTTTAGGTGCATATGTACTGCCGTGGGCCTCAATCGAAATCCATTGAATGAATAGAGAATCAGCGCTAAATGACTTGCAAAATGAAAAAAATAGGGTCTGGCAGTCGTGGTCATAAGTACAGGTGGTCCTAAGTCGCACCGGTCGTAAATCGGATGTTGCCTGTATAAGGATTCTGATTTCAGACAGAGAATGTAGTCATCATGATGCCAGCGAGTGCGAGTACCTTGAGAGCATGAATGACGATATCTCGAGCTTCCAACTCTCCTTCCAGGATGCTAAAGAGCATCAACAGCTCCGGCTTGGTCAAACTCTCCATGTTCAGCTTGGACTGTTAGCACAGAAAAAAACACGTCAATTTTTTTTTTTATATCTAATTGTTAAAAAATGTTAAAATACCGTATTTTCCAGTGTATAAGGTTCACCCGAAAGCCTTGATTTTCTTCAAAAGATAACTTATACTCAGGTGCAACTTATATGTGAAGTAATGTCTACCTAGCTATCTATCTAGCTGTCTAAATGGCTGTCTGGCTAGCTAGCTATTAGCTAGCTAACTATCTATTCAAGTTACTTCCAGGTTGAGTGAACGCTGCCGCTGCTCACCCACAGAAAAACATATCCTGTGACTCTAAAGTGACCTTGAGAGTTTTGAAGGGCGCTTATAATTTAAATGCATTATTATTATTAATATTGAGCCACAACAGATCTCGCAACTCCTGTCAGCAGCGACTGACTCAATTTCGCCCCGGAAAATAAGTAGCACTAATCCCAGCCTCTACTGTAGCGCCATATAATGTGTGCCTTAAATTTGGAAGAAAAAAAAAAATACATAAAAAAAAAAAAAAAAAAAAAAATAAAATATATATATATATTTTATTCATCATATTTGGAAAACGTTTCAAGTTTCAAAACACCCTATACTCCAGTGCGCCTTATACAGCGGTCAATGTGGTACCTTCAAACTAAATTTCTCTGCTTATGAATTGGTCTGGTCAAATGGATAAAGATCCAGAGCCAGTTTCAAGTGACTCGTCATTGTCTGAAACCTGCCAAATTAAAAAAAATGCAATCATCAATTTTATTTGATGCATCTTATGGCGTTCACTAACATTTTTTGTTGCACAGACTTACATACTTGCTTTTTTCATTCATTGAACGTGCGCCTTATAGTCCGGGGCGCCTTATACATGGAAAAAAGTTCCATTCACTGGGGTGCGCCTTCTATTCCAGTGCTCCTTATACGGTACCTTTTACAGTACAGTGATACCTCGGTTTATGAAGGCTTTAGCATACGAGCTTTTCGCCTTACGAACATTAAATTCACGAGAATATAATCTTGGCATACAAACTAATTTTCGGGAAACACACAGAGCGCCACAATGGCTGGCGGACTATTTTTCGGTGAAAGGACACCAAACCACACGGTCGAACAACGCCACAGTGGCTGGCGGACTAGTTTTCCACACCCACTTTCTTTCAGAGCACTTAGTTCAGACGTGGTTTGTTATCAAGTAGAGTACTTTCGCTATTATGGGACCGAAAAAGACCACACTACAGGCTCGTGTTAAGCCGAAGAGGACACAAAAGAAAATTACGGTCGAGCAGAAGAAGATCATCGAGAAACACGAACGAGGTGTGTGTTTGTGTGACGTAGCGTCCCTGTACTAGTAAGCCAAGTCGACCATCCCTACGTGTGGCTATGGGTGTTTCTGTGTTGTCAAAGCAACGGTCTAAGGCAATAGAAGAGGTTGAAACACCTCTGTTGATTTGGATTAACGAAAAGCAGCTAGCAGGGGACCGTGTGAGTGAGGGTATTATCACCAAGAAAGCACGGTAACTCCACTTGGATATCATCAAGAGGCAAGTACATCAACGACCATCACAAAGGTAAATAAAACAATTTTGTTATACAGTACAGTTTATTTATTTAATTACAATACAATACCACATTTATTATACATAAAATATGTTATATTTTGTGTCGTTTTAAAGCTAATTTAGTAGAAAATTATGTTTAATGGGGACCTGGTAACGGATTATTCTCATTTTGAATGGTTTCTTATGGGAAATAAATGTTTGTCAGACCAACTTTTCGCTTTACACACACTTTCTGGGAACAAATCAAGTTTGTAAGCTGAGGTATCACTGTATATGGAAAAGGTTTGATAATGCAGAATTCATTGGGATGCGCCTTATACTCCGGTGCGCCTTTTACACCGGAAAACACGATAATTGCATTCTAACATGCCATGACCACTACTATTTTCACAACACACACCGCCCAAAACAAGCAACAAAGCAACAAACAAAAAAAAAAAGAAAGATATTCTTAAATATGATGTGAACGTGTTATAACTGGCCTCCAACTTGCCCCAAACAGATGCCTAGCACGATGTGCAGTCCCATAAATAAACATCGCTTAACCACTGTATGAAAAAATACTATAAATCACATAATTTTGGTTTCTCTAGCCCATTCAAAATAAGAATGTTGCGTTTTCGTGTGTGAAACTGCCGTGTGGTCTCTTTGTAGCTAATCTCGCAGCTGTGTTGCTTCTGCAGACCAAACATCACGTCGTGCTTTTTCCAAGACCGTCAAACATGTGCGGGCTAACACAGGAGAGGCTTTTGGATTGAAAACATCATGTCACGGGCACTTGAGATGGACGGATCCACGTGAATGACAGGCAAGGCATTTGAGGCCGAGGCCTATGTCCACAACTTTCCACATCATGAAATCATCAGGAGAAGGTTGGGAGTGGGGGGGGGACGTTGCATAATGAGAGACAGCAGCGGTAAGCGGCTTTGCTTCATACAAAAATTTTATATACATATTTTCTGATGACACTGTATCAATTCACTGGTCTTTTTTTCGAATGAACTCTTATAAGTTAGTCATTGTACGATTTCCCTTTTTAAAAAAACAACTCACTTGAACCTCTGGGATACTTGCAGTACCCAGGATGTTTATTTTGCTCTTTGGTCTCATTTCAAATCCATCCCCTTTGTGTCTTACTAGCTTCATCCAATTTAGCGCTAAGATAGCTCATCTTTCAGTTACAGCATCCAAGTTAAAAAAAAAAAAATCCCTTTGATGGTGTGAGACCAAAGTAAAAACAAAAGCGTTGCTACAATGCCCGGTTTGGCTTTAGTGAATGGCTGTTCTTTTCAACAGTCACAGAATTTGTTCAGGTTTTGTTTTTTCATGCTTGGGTGCTGATAAAGCACTGGCCATGGCCTACGGCAATATTATTTTCTTTTCCACAAGGGGGCATCATTTCCCTTTTTTCCATGTTAGCGCTTTGTTCCAGCTTCAGCTGTTGTTAAAGCGCTATATAAACCAATATGGAGGTATTATTGTGTTGTATTTAGGACAGCCTCGCTCATTTCAAGATCATACAATGCCAGCCTCATATCATTTATGAATTAACTCTTTTTTCTGATGAAAGAAGAGAATCTAAGGTTTTTTTTACGCTGTATTGAATGTGTATGTAGTCTTAAAACTTAATATTCTGTGGGTCCTGGAATTCAAGTGACAATGACAAAAACCCTGGCACTGGAGTGGACACATTTTTTGCACATGTCTTGCAGTCAATTAGTTAATAGACAGTAGCATTAGCCCTAATTCAGATTTACTGTATCTCAACGGGAGATTACCACGCATCATGGAATTTCAGTTTGATTTGCTTTCACGGGCCGAATAAAATGATGTGGCGGGCCAGATTCGGCACCTGAAACTTTCGTTTAACACCTGTGATTTAAGGTATGCCGTCAATATGTTTCGCTCTGTGTTGCATTATTATGGAAAATTTGTCTCACTAAGACCTCTGCGAAATTTACACGAGCCACCCAAGCACATTTAAATCCAGTCTTTCACAATGACATTTGGTTAGTTTAGTAATTAGCATGACTTTAACAGCTTTCCCTCTGTTAATTACTTCTCATAATCCCTATGTGAGACCGATACATATAAGAAGTATAAAGATGATGGAGGCTGTGACTGCTCAGTCTCCATTATTAAATTGTTGGAAAAGCCTTTTTCAATATTTACTTGGTCTAAAAACTATTTTAATTTTAATCACAAAAATTCTGAAAGCTTTCTGTTTACCTCACGGTTGGAATCATTTTTTGAAATGTTTTATTTAAATAAGGTATATATTGTGTAGTTTTGAGGTTTATTCAGTCGAAAAGTGTGTTTTATGGGGACCTGGGAATGGATTATTCTCATTTTTAATGGTTTCTTATGGGAAATAAATGTTTGGCAGATAAAC